>NC_057803.1:750491187-750791187 GCF_018294505.1 Triticum aestivum
GAAATGGATTGTGCAGAACACCATCGTTTTGATGACCATAGAAATTAATTCGGGAATCATCCCGATAGCCACATGGTGTTGAGCACACCTATAGGATCCCCACCAGAATACCATGCCCAGACCCTCTGTATTCGCTAGAAATTGGTACCCATTCGTTCAGCATAAATTCTCACCACACTCACCTCATCAGTAGATCGCACAAGCACACTGTCACCACCAGAGCTCCCTTTGATGCCATACTGTCATTTCGAAGGGTCCACCCTATGCCGGTCACTGCTACGAAAGCTTCCATACTGCTAACGGCCGCCACCAGAGCCGCCCCAATGCTGGACTCCTCCACTGGAGCTCCCTTCAGTGCTGCAACTGGCTTGTCGAACTGGTGGAAGCGGACTTAGAGTTTGCCAAATTTAGACAACATATTGTATGCAGTATAATAGTGAACTACTTTTATTTTGAAATATTAAATGGTGAAAAAACGTCTTGTTATTTGGAGAGATACTCTAGTATCGTTTTGAAGTAGGAGAGTGAAATTTCATAACAAGGAGCCTAAATTGAAGTGCTGGTTCGGTATATGCACCAGCTAGCACACTTAGTAGGACAGTGGGCCAAAATTAGGCCAAGGCTGTCATCACGTTATGGTTGTTGGCTTGTTGCTATGTTGGACCACGTGACATAGCTACCTACTTGGCCATGTGCACATCTCCATGAGGCAGTAATATGGTTTGTACGAACCATGAACAAAACGTGAGGCATCCAGCAGCAAGTCTTGAAACATTGTATTTCATTATAGTGGCAAGTGTATATCAGAACAAGGACCATATACTGGCCTCCCCAGTCCTGCTCCTCTGAGAACACTATTCATTGCACGTAAATTTTCCTCTAAAGCATGTTTATATTGCGTTTCCCTAACTTTAGTGCAGCCTACAATTAATAATTGATATATGACCTACTGAATTTATGCGAAATCTTCATGCATCAATGCATGCATATCATATATATTCTTAAGAAGTTGATCCCACTTACTAACAATTCTCTCGACATGCACATTGTCCACATCACCATGGTGCCACATCAGCTTACAGTTTCCAAACAACAACCAATCATCTGGCTCTCTCTGACTAGCCTGTTCGGTCTCTCTCTGCCAGCGTTAAATCCCCACATAAAAAATATTACCCTTGCGTAACGCTATGGGCGGTGGTAAGAAATCGATGTCAATTTTCCACTACCTAACGGCCATGCCCAACCTATTTCTCTTCCCACATGGCCGCCGGCCCCGAAACGTTTAGTCTCTTCCACCCCTTTGTCTTTCAATCTGTTTCTTCACCTTCCACCTATGGTTCCTTTTATCTCCCCAAATCAATAAATATCGACCGAGGTCCTTCCGGATGTTATCTTCTTCCCCCTATTTATAACATCTCTCTGCGTTGATGCCGACCTAGAGCCATGTGGATGGCCGCCGGTGTAGACTATGCCAGCCCCAGGCCCTCCGCTTGCAGCTGACCCTTGCAACTGAACCACGCTTGTCAGCCCAAACAGCCTACTCCAGCATCACGTGTGCCAGAGGTGGGGCTCTCCTTCATCCGTACGTTTTTATATCTAACCGATTTTATTTTGAGTTAGCTTGATTGATTGGAAGCTCTGATTCCAAATCAGGATACCTGGAAAGGGCGAGAGCGCCAGCGGCAAAGTGTAGTTTGGCGATGATGAAGGCCGTGCCAAGCATGGGCAAGTCTACTGCATCCCAATAAAGTAGTGCCCCTGTCGTTCACGTCTCTGTTGTTCCCTAGAGGCCTGGACATTGTGTAGTGTGCCGAACAACTAGGATGCGACTCCGATTCCTACACTGGGAGAATCGTGAATATGTAGGGAATAGAGAAATTCCACCCGCCTAAGTAAAGAACTGTTACAAGACTCTAGAGATTTGTTTGTGGCATGAGGTTATGTACAGATGTACTTATAATTCTAAAATGTATGGATAAGTTGCTGCTAGATGTGTGTATATTTTGTACGTTTCCATTGAAGGGTGTCTGTTCCATTATAGATAACCAAACATGAATTTGCGTTAGTCTTTTTGTCAGGCCACAATCACAGTTTCAGGCTTCCAGGTGTTGTGTGTCGGACTTGGCTTAACATATGCCCAGATTTATCAGGATGTATGCCATTTTGTAGGTAAGGTCATTCTATGTCGGAGAATGTATCAAGGTAGCCAGTGCAAGCTGATTTCTATTTGGCTGCATTAACATCATAAGGCCCGCAAATTAGCATGAAGTCTCTTTGTTTCTTGATACAATGCATTTCTGACGGACAATAAAATTATATTGTCTTCAATTATTATGAGACAAATCTCATCAGACTATATGTTCTTTTTCTTTTTATGTTAGCCGTGCATTCCTTCCAATTTCCAAAAAAAGAATCTAATTCGTAGGGGAGAACCGGAGATAATCCACAACAGAATAATTTGTTGAATTTCATATAATCGCATTAAACGTTCAAACAAACCTATATTATATTGCTTTTAATGGTTTACTATTTTTCACTCTATGATCCTCCTATGTAGCGCTATAAGTTCCCGCCGCAACGCGCGGGTGATCATCTAGTTATGGAGAACATCGCTCCAGTTCTTGAGCTGAGAGCAGATCAGGATTGATTATTTTGACGAGCTGACAAATTCCTCAGTGATGGCCAATTCTTGGCAGTTAGTTTTAAATATTGGGGTTAGAGCATCTCCAGCCACGCCCCCAACAGGCCCCCAGGACAGTTTTAGCGCCGGCGCGCAAAAAACGTTTTGCGCCGGTTTGGGCCGAAACTGGCGCCGGCAGACCCAGGCCAAACCCAGCGCGCTGGGGTGTGCCTGGGGCGCCGTGGAATACGATTTTGGTGCGAACTAGAATGGGCCCGCCGAGTCAGCGACCACGCCGCTTCGTCGTCCTCAGCGCCTTGGCTCCTGCGGGAATCAATGCCAAGGCTGCCACGCTGCCGCGCCGGTCAGCCTCGATTGATGCCTCATGGGCGGCGCAGTGAAGGCACCGCGATGCGCGTCCCGTCCGTTCCCGCCACGCGTCACCCGGCATGCAGGTTTTCACCGCCCCGCTTCGCCTATAAAAGCCGACCTCCCCGCCGGTGAACGCCATATTCGCCACAACTCGCCTTCTCTCTCGCCTAGTCTCACCACAGTAGCAACTCGCCCCCTCTTCCCACGCCGACGAGCAATGGCTGAGCGGTGCCCCGGTGACGCCGCGGCGGCGAACGGCTTCGGCCCCCGCCGTCTCCATGAGGACGAGGCGCGCCACCTCTATGAGGCCGACTATTCAGTGCCCACAGACATGCGGGTGGCGGGCTCGTGGAAGTTGAGCGCCGGCGGCATCCCGATACCCCCGATGCCCACCGGGGCTGAACGGCGGGCCGTGATCGCCCGCATCCGTTCATCGCTGTCGGAGGAGCAGCGGAACGAGCCGAGGTACGCCGCCGATAGCCAGACGCTATGGAAGATGTACTTCGACCACCACCGCGAAGACCAGATCGCCTCCGCCAATGGCAGCATCCCCTGCGGCTGACTCAACGCCGACGGGCGGCGCGAATGGTGCGGCATGCCCGGCCGCACCCTCGAGGCCTTCCTCGACCACATCAAGACCGGCACCACGCTGCGCCTCGAGTACCCGACGCGCACGTCCTTCTCTCACCGCCGTGGCAGCTCCTGGACGCCGTGGCGAATGGAGGCGGTTACCTCTTCATCGTCGGGCTCCGGTTCGCTCTCCTCCGGGTCGCCGACGCTCCGCCCCGTCAAGTCGGAGCCGCAGGAGACGCCGCTTGGGCACCCTCGTCATCAACAAGGGTGGCCGCCCCTCCCCGCGTTTCCTCCGCGTCGTCCGGCCGAAGACCGAGCCGGGGTTGCTCATCGTCAGGAAGGGGCACGCGGAGATGGCCGCCGCCGACGAGACTGCCCTCAGGTGGGCGAAGGCGGACTACGTCGGCCAGCAGGTGGCGCGCCAGCGCCTGGTCTATGCGGGGATCAAGGCCCGGCGCCGCGGACGCGAGGAGGGCGGCGTCGTCGTCCTCGACAACAACGAGGAGGACGCGCCCGGGACGTCCAACCCCCCGCGCGTTGGCGACCCTTGTCAGGAGTGCAGTAGGGACGGCGGCGGCTCTGGCGGAATGCTAGGCGACGACGACCACGACGATGGCGTCGGCGGCGACTACACCCAGTTCTATAGGCTCCTCGGCATGTAGAAGGCGGGCTGCGGCCCCGACGTAGTAGGCCTAGGCGTAGTTTGTTTGTTTTTTCTGTTTTTTGTACAAATTTGAATGAAAAATCACCGAGTTTGTGCCAAATTCGTATTAGGTCGCCAAGTTTGCGCCGATTTTGGGGGCAACCTGAGGGTGGCGACTGGGAAAGCAATCGCCCCCACGCCGAAAGTAAACGTCGTTTAAGCCCCAGGCGGCGCTTTCTCGGCTTCCTGGGTGGCCGAACGGCTGGACATGCTCTTAGCAGTTGGTAAAGTGCCACCATGGACTGAGAAGCCAATCTGATGAAGGGTATGGAAGCAAAAATAATGGTAGATACCCTAGTTCATTTTTTTCACTGAAATTCGTTGGATTGCTCATAAAGTTGATGCACATTATGCTAGGTGAATGAAATGTGATCAATAAAGCTAATAAATAATTACCTATTGGTTGTAACTCATGGTGGGCAGGCCTCACGAGCTTTGCTCGGACACATGAAAGCTCGGTGTGCCCACGGGGCGAACGGGTCGATCCGACTCAGCACTTTGTGCCCCTGAGTGTTCATGCATCGACACACAATACCTCTCCCGCTTCCCCGCACGTTGAGCTCGAGGTTTGGTCCATGGTCCGAGCAAATAAATGTTGTCCACACCTTTCTCTTTTTTCTTGACAACAGAGGTCGAAGATCCAAGATTAAAGGGCCGCTAGATAGATCATATGCCCCACCTTTGTTGCGGGTAAGGAATAAATATTGATAAAATCCCCCGATTTGTAAACTGAAGTATTTCTCTTTACTCCGTAACACAAATATCTAAATGGAAAAAAGTCACACCAATGCCTCTTATCTAGAGCATGAAAGACAATCTGGTTGTTGTGTCATAGCAAAGTCCACCCGAGAATTATGAAAAGTCGAGCGACATCATGAGACATTCTAGACAGAAATGGTGGTCGTGCCAGATGATAGGCTTGGCGGCAGCAAGGTAGTCATGCACGTTTGGAGCCCATGGATCGTGGCCATAGAGCCACGTGCCTGGAGCAGCTGGCTGGTGCGGCCTTTTGTTGGAGTGGTGCAGCCAACATCAGGAACAACTGTGGAGGCTCTCATGCGCTTCTTGGCAGAGAAGGAGCAACCAGTTGAATGTTTAGATTGCCATGGTGGTTCCCAGGCTTCCCTGTTGCACATCCGCTGCAATGAACCAGGGTAGAGCAGGTGCAGGAAGAGTTAGAGCAGAGGAGAGTGGTCCGACGAGATGCATAGAGGAGGCGAAGAGCCATCAATTTACTTTAAATTTCATGCAGAAAACCTGAAGCATAGTAGCATAACTGAATATTCATTTATTGAAAAACCATAAAACACAATAAGTTGACACATTTTATTGGATACTGTATCCAATTATTACAAAATGACGAGCACATTTTCGCAAGGAAATGGCACACCATCGAAACCCTTACTGGAAATATATGGAAAGGAATGGAACCCCGGGAGCTATCACACCTTTTCGATAGATGCAAAGAAACAAAATTAAGATTACACGGTACTGGACGGGACATGATGTCCAATTATTCAAGACAACAAGAACATTTCGACTATCTCGGCATGAAATCCCGGCGTATAGACTTTCTTATGCAATAGCTGCGGCAAATTCAACATCCTTGGTACATACACGATCGCATCCAGTTGTGCAATTCTCTATGACATCTTTCTCTTGTTCACCTACGATGACGGCATGGAAGATAGCTTGCATTAGAAACAATCATTTATAGACAACGAGCAGCAATAAGATAGTCAGATGCATGTAAGGATTTAATCTTACAAGTGTTTGTGGTGTTGCAGATGGAGGACATGCATCCCAACTTGCAATACTCAATGACTTCTGCTTCGTTTGGGAAAACAAACCTCGTGTGTTTAAATATAATTCTTTGTGCTTGAGAGGAAAATAGAAGAATGGAAAGAATATGTTTACAGTTTACCTGCTTCCGGGTAAAGATTGAAGCGATCACAAGGACTCACACACTTGTCAAGAATTTTGCAACCACACAAGCTTGCACATGTTTTGCGAGAGGCACCCGTGACACGGCATGCGTTATAGCAGTTTCTTCCCGAGATGGAACAACAACAGCTCTTGGCTTCTACCTGGGCCTGCAGCATGACAAGAATTGTTATGACTACTCCCATAATCACACTCTTACGACTATTGGTTGCCATATTCTCCGTGTATGTTTACCTCACAAAACTTGCTGATGATCTAAGACTTGCATGCGCTCTATTTATAGGACATATGGCATACTACACCTACATGCATCTCATAGCCACAAGGCAACCCTACAATTATGTGTATTATATTGGTGTTTGTCATCATGTGGAATTCACATCACATGATACACACATGCGTGTGTGTCCACTACGCTTAGAATTTTATGGCACATGCACTGGTTTTGAAACTTTAAAGCCCATGTGTATATATGTAATGGGATTAATCAAAGACGGTTGGTGGGAATAACCACCCTTCTTCTCAACACTAGACCAATACTTAGTAAAGATTTGCTTGTTAGTTATTCGACTTGAGATTAATTAATTAATGAGATGCTAATTATTTTACCTTGTACTAATTCCTGATTAACAAAAAATGAACTACATGTGAAAAATATAGTCACATTATTGGAAATATAATGTGAGCAAAATCATTAAGCAAAAACTGTTATTACCAACCAAGGAATAGCTGAACTTAGACAATAAATGATCTATTATTTAAACATAGCTTAAGGTCCTTGTACATATGCTATAATGCTGCGTAATGTGTCAGGTAACATGACGGAGACCCGCCTCACTCTCCTCCATAGCCTCGGCCATGTTCTCCACCGCCACCTCGGGCCTCCCACATCCGCGCATGCCGACCCTAATCCTCCTGTGCCGATGACTCTCCTCGCTCCTTCATTGATCTCCATCTCATTTGCATGCCCCCATGCGGTGCGCCTTGGATGAGTGGCTATCGACCTCTGCTCATGGATGCACCTTGGCCGGTGTGCCACTCGGCTCTCCATCCACCTTGTCTACGCCCCGGCTTCAGCCACGCCGCTCAGTCACCCATCGCCCATCACCTCCTCGTAGATGGCGGCCGCCGGTGTTGATCTGCAATTGCAACGGCTGTTATAACCCGCTGCCTAGCCGTCGCGCTCCATCTCGTCATGGTCCGTGACAAATCCTCAATTTTGTAGTCAACTTTGCTTATGTCCCGTCCTCTTACGCATATTTGTTAAATTTGTCTGTACCTAGACCTATTAGGTTCTGCTGAATGATGTAATGTCGGGACTTCAGATACACGGAATGATTATTGTCAATGGAGCAAACAGTTATCTGATTTAGTTCATCTTTATATATATTCGCATATACATATCATTCAAATATACGGAATGAAGTTTTTGTAAAAATAATCATGCCTTGAGGATGCATGCATGATTGATGGTTAGTAGATTTTTATGATCAGGTGTAGTTTTCTGTAGGTAAGTATTTTCTGATGTGATAAATCAAATCGAAGCTATTGTTATTAAATAGCTTATCATGCAAAACCGCACAATTTTGTCATCATCGCATTCTTCTTATTGAACTGCATTTCCAACTAGTTTTTGTTGGAATTTGTCAATAAGAATGGATTCCACTTTACATGACCTGGAATATAAAATTTCAATTTTCCCTTCCGCAGCCACCTCATTACACTCCAACTTTTTTAATCACATGAGCCTTGACTTAGACTAGGGCCTTGTGTTAAACTAAAAAACATAATACTCAAATACACCCTGTGACTTTTATCTTCTATTCACGTATCTCATTGTCCTTCATCCTCATATGGGATGCATGGTTCATGTCGACAGGAAATTACAGAAGATATAGCACTACAACAGGACCCCACCTATAACAACGCATTTTTCCGTATCTAAAAGTCCATATATGCGTTGCCATGGACTTTACCAACGGTTTGGGATGCGTTGCCTTATCCAGTGTTGCTAGCGCATAATGCAACGCTTATACTTCCGTTGGTAAAAGGAATCGTTGCAGGAGTGCAACACATAAAACAGACTTTTACAACACTCATATACGTTGGTGGTTAATGTACATGAATCAAAATCTCATTGCTCTGCAACAAAGAATTTGCAACGCTTCAGGTGTTTTACGTATAAAATGTGAATAATATTTTATATATTGCCAACAATTAAATTAATGCTTCACATAATGGTACTAAGTATGTATATCAAGTCAGAAGACAAAATAGACGCACGAGAGGAAGAAATCATATATTGAGAAAAATTGTGGGATTACAATAGTTGATACTACAGGAGGATTAACATCCAAATGTGATGCATAATCTAAACATTCTCTTGACAACGAAAGTTAAACTGACAGCATCCATCAACAACCCTACAACTTAACTAAAACCTAACCAAGGAACATCATCCAACAGTAACAGCATTCCTACAACTTAACTAAAACTGAAAACAACCATCATAACTAAAACTGAAAACAGACATCATCTTCATCATCGTGAACCGGAACATCATCATCATCATCATTGTAGTATACTTGCCACGCACCCATGTAATCATCCATGTATATCTACAAAGAAAATAACCAAATGAACCATTAATACACAATGCGTTGACATGATGCAAATAGTGATGGGTTGCCCTACAAATAAGAAACATTACTTCTTACAAAGGGTCATTACTTCTGATACATTGGTTGCCCGGCTAGATTACGACTAATACAAAGAAAAGTTCTGACCTGAAAGTATTCCCTTAGAACTCAATATACTACTTCAGGTCACATAACAAACATAAACAGACTCAGAGAAAAATAAACAGATGTGGTTGTGGCCTAAAAGCAAGCCACTAATAACATAGTACCTACTTAGTTGACGGGTTAAAAGCACAATAGACATTGCTCATATGGAACAGTGCGAGCGACATAATGAGAAATTCAGCAATTTACGGACTGTGACAGCAAGAGTTCATGTGGGTAATTCAGCAATTTATGAATACAAGTACTGAGAGCTCAGTTGTCAGTTTACCAATTTACGAATCAAAAGGGCAAGAGCATCTAAGAAGAATATTACTTGCATTTCCGTCTTCACAAATAGTTAAGATATGCAGATCATAGACAGTTACCAGAACCATGACTACGAACACTGCCATATCTTGGACAAATATACTCGCAGCTCCAGCCGTCCATGGTGTTGGCCTCCATCTCGATATTGCCGGAACGGATGAGTGCGGTGCCTCACATTAAATTACATACAACAATAGGTAAATCATTGGCAAGATAGGAGTCCATAAATAATTAAATAAGAGCAGAAAAGGAGACCGGCACATTGAAAACCACCGAATGGCATTGAGTATTTATTTCTTTGGAAACCTGCGCACAAACAAACAGTGAGCCTCTACTTAATGAATGACTAACATGATGATTAACAGTGAGCCGCTACTGGTGTATATGTGTGTGTGCTTGCTGCAAGCTTTAGTATATGCATAGTTTGCACATGAACATGCATAAAGCTCAGGTGTAGGTTGCATCTAAGTGGGGTATTGGGATTCAGTTTTATTTTCACTATGATGTACAGCGGTAGTAGATAAGTACCTTTTTTTAGTTTTGTAGATAAGTACTTGATATAGACGAATCCTCTGCATTGACCTGACCCAAGTCCATATATAATAACTGCATGTTATGACAGGACAATCACATAACCAAATGACAAAGAAAATGTGTACAGTAACATAGAATATTCGGTGTATATGTGGTGTGTTTTAGAGGAACAGGCTAGCAAGACATAGGAATTTAACTGGGGAGTTGCATACTAGCTTTTCAAACCGAAGGAAGAGAAGGACGTCAGTGTATGGAAATACAATTGGAAAGTAACAGTCAGTGGCGGTGCTACAAAGGAAAACCTGGACAGGCAAAATTTAAAGAAACACAAATATTTCAACTCAAGCGATGGATGAAGAGCTGCTGCTGATAAATCTTTCTCAACATTATATCTCTTTTTTCTCTTGAAAACCAAATCAATTCCGCGTTGATTAGCCCTGCTGTCCATGACAAATATCTAGTACCAAATTAAGATATTTATTATCAATTGATTGAATTTCAGAGTGTTATAACCTACATTTTATACGAAAATTAGTACTGTCCAAGAGACAGTTTTGGGGCTGCACATGTGCTTGTGCACGAGCGCTCGTCGTCTAGGTTGCTACTCGCCCGGCTGGCCACCGCTGAATGGGTGGCCCTTGGGCCTCCGCACCACACGGCGCTGCTACTTGCTGCGGCGGTGCTACCGGCGACTCGACGGCGGCTCCGCGCCACGTCTCTCTGGCCCTCCATGCGGCTGTACGCGTTGCTCGTGCCCATACTACTCTGCTGGATAGGAAGAGGAATCGAGCAATAGACCCCAGAGGCCAAGAAAGAACCGTGAAGAGGCGACACTACAGGCAAGCAAGGCAGCTGTGAGCTAGGCTACTCCTATATCTGTACTACTACATGTATTTTTACCCCACGGGCTGGGCAGGCCATGGCATGCTTTTGCCCTCACGAAGCACCACCGGTGGTAATAATGTATCACATAGTACAAAAAACAGTGTATCACATTTGACATGTTCATGAAATTTAATGTTTGTTATCCCATAGCAACGCACGGGTATTTAGCTAGTAGCCCAAATTGTTTAGAATAATAAGAGCATACAACAATCAGTACATTAACAGGCGTGGAGAGAAGTATTTATCAGTGTTCTGAATCATATCAATAATGTCAAAGAAACATCATATAGAAGAAACAATGTGGATTGTTAATTCACCTGCTCACTAAAACAAAGGAGTACGTGCTTCCCCCAACAGGTCCACGTTCTCTAGTATTTGAGATGGACATGAAAGCCACCATTAGCAAGCTACACCGCCACCTAAATAGCCTGACCATCAGACTCCAGAAGACTGAAATTTCAACAAAAACTTCGATTAGTAACTCATCAAAACTGTCGTACAGAGACCTATTAAGACTGCATCCCTCCTTAAATATTATAACTCTTGCAATAGACTATTTAAGATGGGGTCCGCATATATGAAGTAGTTCTTATCTACATAAATAAAATTTGAAAGGATTACCGACTTATGTATCAAGGATTGATGACTAATAAGAATTTTTAAAAAATTTGATGCTCCATTGATATCTAATAATTACTAATTTAATAGAATAGCAATCAGTGCATGAATGTAAATAAACGGAGATCGGAACTCAGTCTGCAGGCTTGTCAAGTGTTCATCGCACATAAGTGTTCATCGCACAAGGGCCAAACTTTTTTGACAGCGATTTGCTCCAATAGAATCGGGGGTGCAAACCTAGACGTCTACAAGAGAAGAGGAGAAGAACAGAGGTTAGAGAAAGGGGAAGAGAGAGAGGACAAAGCCAGGGGAGGGGATTCACTCATCGGACGAGAAGGACGTCATGGCCACCGGCGGCGGAGCCGACTCCCGAAACCCTAGCCATCGAGGGAAGGTCGCGGCTGGGCTTTCGTAGCCGCGAGCGCCGGATCTAGCCATATGGAAGGGCGCCGTGGTGTGAGGGGACCTCGGGTTGTGCTTCGTGATGGCGGGATTCGCCGGACGTCGCCTGAATCAGCCCGCCGCAGGTGGCGCAATGAGGAGCTGCATCCAAAGAGAGAGGTGGGATGTGAGAGGGATGGGTGGGTGGGGGATGAGGCAGATCCGGTAGCCTCCATAGCCGCGTTGTGGGAGGAGCGGAGTGGAGGGCCGGCGGCGAGGTGGGAAGAAGGTGGCGAGGCGATTGGTGGCGGCGATTTGGGAGAGACGAGGGGCATCGGGGGCTCTGTTTCTGGCGCATCCCTCTCTCCTTTTTTGTTTTCTTTTTCTTCTTTTTTTTCATATATGTCCCACGGTAGGATCAAGAGCTAGAATTCTGCAACGCATATCTGCAACCTATAATATGCGTATCTATTATGAATTTTACAACGTTTAGCCAAAATGTTGTAGAAGGTGTGTTGCTTTATAAGGGGTATCAGAAAAAGCACCTCAACATGATCAATCTTTTATTTTGGAGAAATTTTATCCAGTAATTAAATATACATATCTATGGCTCGTACTTGAACTTTTCATTCTCGACGGGAATTGTCATTGGTGGTATCGTATTTATATTTTTCAATTAATGCAATGTGATGCATCTAGATCCTTCCACAGACACTCGTACTTCATCCCTCAACCCTTCATAGATTGTCTTCCTTTATCATGCCCATGTTGTTTGTGTCAACTTATATTTCATCGAACAAACCTATACTTCTTATTTCGTAATTGACATGATGTTTTGTTTGAACCTTTACGATTGCTATGACATAATTGTTTTACTTCAGTATCAACAAATGCACAATCACGAATATAGCACCTATCATTGTCATGTTAATTCTTCTTTGTTGTCTTTACACATCGATTAGATCTATTTTTTTTATTCTATCGAGGGAGATCAATTCACTAATCTGTGTCGTCTGCACTCTACTCATGTTGACTCTCCATATTTTTAAAGGAAAACTATTTTGTTGTGTTGGCGAATTCATAGAGCCCCCTAACCATCTTGTACTGGCATATGCATTATTGGATATTATCTCCGATGGTATATTTAATTATATGCAACTAATAGGCTCTCGATATATCATGCTATCCAACCTATAATATATACAATTCATCAGCATGATTCATTGTGCAATGGCCCCAAGATAAAAATGTAATGTGTGAACATGAGCAATACCCCCACCCACTCCCCCCATTTAGATCTAAATATTCGGTCCTACAATTCCAAATTGAAATTTATAGTGCAGAACACCATCGTTTTGATGACCATAGAAATGAATTTGGAAATCATCCCCGATATCCACATGGTGTTGAGCACAACTAGAGGATCCCCACCATAATACCATGCCCAGACCCTCTGTATTCGCTAGAAATTGGTACCCATTCGTTCAATATAAATTCTCACCACACTCACCTCATCAGTCGATCGCACAAGCACACTGTCCCCACCAGAGCTCCCTTTGATGCCATCCTCTCATTTGAAAGGGTCCACCACATGCCGGTCAATGCTACCAAAGCTTCCATACTGCTAATGGCCACCACCAGAGCTCCCCCAATGCTGGACTCCTCCACTGGAGCTCCCTTCAGTGGCCATCGCAATTTTCACTTAACAAATCTATCAGACGACTGCCATGAGCCATCTCTTCATCTTTGACAAAGAGAGAAACTCGATGCGGAGGTGGAAGGAGGTTATGTGTACTAGGGATGCATGGGTCCAGTCCGGGCAAGAGAATAATAGCTGCAAGGGGCAATGAGGCCGAGCCCTTGGCGATCATACAAGCGCGGAGGTTCCAATGGAACGACACGTGGCGTTGTGTTCGAGCCTTTGGAGTCCATAGAAGGGATCAACCAAGTGGGTTCGGGCAACGACTTCCGCATGTTGCCCGTCATCACCCCCACCGGTTCCTTAACATCAAATTCGTTTGTTGACCATTGTCGGGTCCCTCGGCTCCCGACCACTCCGTCTGTAGTTTCCCTACCAACCACCACAATCGGATCCCCATCTCTTCTTCCCCACTGATGGCTTGATCTCCATAGCATTAATGTGATGCTAACTGTATGCCATCTCAAGATGTATTATCCTTTGGCCCTGCGGGATCTTGTGCCTCCTTCTAATTCATCCCAAGAAGCTCACTTGGGGTCTGCGTGCGGCCGGGTAGCATGCGAGGTCTGCGCTAAGGCTTCCTCTTCTAGGGCTGCGATCTCCACTGCTAGCTCCTCCGCTGCCACATGGGACGACTTTGTCATGGCTGCACGAGTGGCAAGCCATTCAAGGTGGCGCGACTCTTGGGATCAAAATTTCCTTCCCAAGCATTTGTGCACCCAAAAAGGAATTGAATTTGCCTGCGTACCCAGGATTCTAAAACCAATCAATGAGCATCCAAACAACATAGTTTGCATTACAGACAATTTTAGTGTCATGCATGGGTGATTTGGAATAGAACCCAATTCGGTTCCATGCTAAACAACATCGATATCCGAACCAAGTAAATGGCGACTTAAATTTGAGTGCTGCAACTGGCTTGTCGAACTGGTGGAAGCGGACTTAGAGTTTGCCAAATTTAGACAACATGTTATATGCAGTAATAGTGAACTACTTTTATTTCGAATATTAAATGGTGAAAAAACGTCTTGTTTTTTGGAGAGATACTCTAGTATATTTCTGAAGTAGGAGAGTGAAATTTCATACCAAGGAGCCGAAATTGAAGTGCTGGTTCGGTATATGCACCAGCTAGCACAATTAGTAGGACAGTGGGGCAAAATTAAGCAAAGGCTGTCATCACGTTATGGTTGTTGGCTTGTTGCTATGTTGGACCACGTGATAGAGCTACCTACTTGGCCATGTGCACATCTCCATGAGGCAATAATATGTTTTCTACGACCCATGAACAAAACGTGAGGCATCCAGCAACAAGTCTTGAAACATTGTATTTCATTATAGTGGCAAGTTTATATCGGAACAAGGACCATATACTGGCCTCCCCTGTCCTGCTCCTCTGAGAACACTATTCGTTGTACATACATTTTCCTCCGAAGCATGTTTATATTGCGTTTCCATAACTCTAGTGCAGCCTACAGTTAATAATTGATATATGACCTACTGATTTATGCGTAAGTCTTCGTGCAGCCAATTATGCATATTATGGAGAACATCGCTCCAATTTTTGAGCTGAGAGCAGATCAGCATTGATTATTCTGACGAGCTGACAAATTCCTCAGTGATGGCCAATTCTTGGCAGTTAGTTTTATGTATTAGGGGCCAGAGCATCTCCAACCGCACACCAACAGGCCCTCCAGGCCATTTTTTAGCACCGGCGCGCAAAAAATGGCCCAGTCGTACCCACAGGAGCCCGTTTTTCGCCGGTTTGGGCCGAAACTGGCGCCGGCGGACCCAGGACGAACCCGGCGCGCTGGGGTGCGCCTGGGGGCGCCGGGGAAACCGATTTTGGCCCGAACGGGAATGGGCCAGCCAAGTTAGCGACACGCCGCTTCGTCATCCTAATCGCCTCGGTTCCTGCGGGAATCAATGCCAAGGCTATCGCGCTGCCGCGCTGGTCAGCCTCCATTGATGCCTCATCGGCGGCGCAGTGAAGGCGCCGCGACGCGCGTCCCGCCCGCTCCCGCCACGCGTCACCCGGCATGCAGGTTCTCACCGCCCCGCTTCGCCTATAAAAGCCGACCTCCCTGCCGGTGAACGCTACAATCGCCACAACTCCCCTTCTCTCTCACCTCGTCTCACCACAGAAGCAACTCGCCCCCCTCTTCCCTCGCCGACGAGCTATGGCTGAGCGGTACCCCGGCGACGCCGCGGTGGGGAACGGCTTCGGCCGCCGCCATCTCCATGAGGATGAGGCGTGCCTCCTCTACAAGGCCGACTATCCGGTGCCCCTAGACATGCGGGTGCCGGGCTCGTGCAAGTTGAGAGCCGGCGGCGTCTCCGTTTGTCGCTATCGGAGGAGCAGCGGAACGAGCCGAAGAACGTTGCCGCAGCCACACGCTGTGGACCATGTACTTCGGCCGCAACCGCGAAGACCGGATGGCCTCCACCAACGGCATCATCCCCCGCGGCCGACTCAACGCCGACGGGCGACGCGAAAGGTGGGGCGTGCCTGGCCGCACCCTCGAGGCCGTCCTCGACCACATCGAGACCGGCAACACGCCGCGCCTCGAGTACCCGGCGCGCCCGTCCTTCTCTCGCCGTCGTGGCAGTTTCCTGGATGCCGTGGCGAATGGAGGCGGTGACCTCCTCATCGTCGGGCTCCGGTTCGCTTTCCTCCGGGTCGCCGACGCTCCGCCCCGTCAAGTCGGAGCCACAGGAGACGCCGCTTGGGCGCCGCACCCGCAGCGGCGCCCTCGTCATCAATGAGGGTGGCCGCCCCTCCCCGTGTTCCCTCCACCTAGTCCGGCCTAAGACCGGGCCAGGGTTGCTCCCCGTCAGGAAGGAGCACGCGGAGATGGCCGCCGACGATGAGACCACCCTCAGGTGGGCGAAGGCGGACTACGTCCACGAGCAGGTGGCGCGCCAGCGCCGGGCCTACGCGGGGATCAAGGCCCGGCGCCGCGGACGCAAGGAGGGCGGCGTCGTCGTCCTCGACAGCAACGAGGAGGATGCGCCTGGGCCGTCAGACCCCCCGCGCGTTGGCGACCCTGGTCAGGGGTGCAGTAGGGATGACGGCGGCTCCGGCGGGACGCAGGGTGACGACGATGACGGTGGCGGCGGTGACTACAGCCAGTTCTGCAGGCTCCTCATCATGTAGAAAGCGGGCTGCGGCGCCGGGCTTCAGGTCCTTGTACATATGCTATAATGCAGTGTAATGTGTCTGGTAACATGACGGAGACCCGCACCACTCTCCTCCATGGCCTCGGCTATGTTCTCCACTGCCAAGTCGGGCCTCCCATATTCGTGCATGCCGACCCTAATCCTCCTGTGCCGATGACTCTCCTCGCCCCTTCATCGATCTCCATCGCATCAGCGTGCCCCTGTGTTGTGCGCCTTGGATGAGTGGCTATCGACCTCTGCTCTTGGACGCACCTTGGCCAGTGTGCCTCTCGGCTCTCCATCCACCTCGTCTACACCCCGGCTTCAGCCACGCCGCCCACCCGCCCACCGCCCCATCACCTCCTCGTAGATGGCGGCCGCCGGTGTTGATCCGCAATTGCAACGGCTGTAGTGACCCGCTGCCTAGCCGTCACGCTGCATCTCATCATGCTCCGCGACAAATCCTTAATTTTGTACTCACCTTTCCTTATGTCCCGTCCTCTTACGCATATTTGTTAAATTTGTTTGTACCTAAACCTATTAGCTTCTGCCGAATGATGTAATCTCGGGACTTCAGATATACGGAATGATTATTGACAATGGAGCAAACATTTATCTGATTTAGTTCATCTTTATATTTGCATTGACATATCATTCAAATATACGGAATGTTGTTTTTATAAAAATAATCATGCCTTGAGGATGTATGATTGATGGTTAGTAGATTTTTATGATCAGGTGTAGTGTTCTGTAGGTAAGTATTTTGTGATGTGATAAACAGAATCGAAGCTATTGTTATTAAATAGCTTATCATGCAAAACCGCACAATTTTGTCATCATCGCATTCATCTTATTGAACTGCATTTCCAACTAGTTTTTGTTGGAATTTGTCAATAAGAATGGATTCCACTTTACATGACCTGGAATATAAAACTTTAATTTTCCCTTCCGCAGCCACCTCATTACACTCCAACTTTTTTAATCACATGAGCCTTGACTTAGACTAGGGCCTTGTGTTAAACTAAAAAAACATAATACTCAAATACACCCTGTGACTTTTATCTTCTATTCACATATCTCATTGTCCTTCATCCTCATATGGGATGCATGGTTCATGTCGACAGGAAATTACAGAAGATACAGAAAAAGCACCTCAACATGATCAATCTTTTATTTTGGAGAAATTTTATCCAGTAATTAAATATACATATCTATGGCTCGTACTTGAACTTTTCATTCTCGACGGGAATTTTCATTGGTGGTATCGTATTTATATTTTTCAATTAATGCAATGTGATGCATCTAGATCCTTCCACAGACACTCGTACTTCATCCCTCTCCCCTTCATAGATTGTCTTCCTTTATCATGCCCATGTTGTTTGTGTCAACTTATATTTCATCGAACAAACCTATACTTCTTATTTCGTAATTGACATGATGTTTTGTTTGAACCTTTACGATTGCTATGGCATAATTGTTTTACTTCAGTATAAAGAAATGCACAATCACGAATATAGCACATAACATTGTTATGTTAATTCTTCTTTGTTGTCTTTTTACATCGATTAGCTATATATTTTTTTCTTATTCTATCGAGGGAAATCAATTCACTAATGTGTGTCGTCTGCACTCTACTTATGTTGACTCTCCATTTTTTTAAAGGAAAACTATTTTGTTGTGTTGGCGAATTCATAGAGCCCCCTAACCATCTTGTACTGGTATATGCACAATTGGATATTGTCTCCGCTGGTATATTTAAATATATGCAACTCATAGGTTCTTGATATTTTATGCTATCCAACCTCATATTTAAAATTCATCGACATGCATGATTCATTGTGCAATGTCCTCAAGAAAAAAAAGTAATGTCTGAACATGAGCAATACCCCCACCCCTCCCCCAGTTTAGATCTAAATATTTGGCCCTACAATTCCAAATTGAAATGGATTGTGCAGAACACCATCGTTTTGATGACCATAGAAATTAATTCGGGAATCATCCCGATAGCCACATGGTGTTGAGCACACCTATAGGATCCCCACCAGAATACCATGCCCAGACCGTCTGTATTCGCTAGATATTGGTACCCATTCATTCAGCATAAATTCTCACCACACTCACCTGATCAGTAGATCGCACAAGCACACTGTCACCACCAGAGCTCCCTTTGATGCCATACTCTCATTTCGAAGGGTCCACCCTATGCCGGTCACTGCTACCAAAGCTTCCATACTGCTAACGGCCGCCACCAGAGCCGCCCCAATGCTGGACTCCTCCACTGGAGCTCCCTTCAGTGCTGCAACTGGCTTGTCGAACTGGTGGAAGCGGACTTAGAGTTTGCCAAATTTAGACAACATATAGTATGCAATATAATAGTGAACTACTTTTATTTTGAATATTAAATGGTGAAAAAACGTCTTGTTATTTGGAGAGATACTCTAGTATCGTTTTGAAGTAGGAGAGTGAAATTTCATAACAAGGAGCCTAAATTGAAGTGCTGGTTCGGTATATGCACCAGCTAGCACACTTAGTAGGACAGTGGGCCAAAATTAGGCCAAGGCTGTCATCACGTTATGGTTGTTGGCTTGTTGCTATGTTGGACCACGTGACATAGCTACCTACTTGGCCATGTGCACATCTCCATGAGGCAGTAATATGGTTTGTACGAACCATGAACAAAACGTGAGGCATCCAGCAGCAAGTCTTGAAACATTGTATTTCATTATAGTGGCAAGTGTATATCAGAACAAGGACCATATACTGGCCTCCCCTGTCCTGCTCCTCTGAGAACACTACTCATTGTACATACATTTTCCTCCAAAGCATGTTTATATTGCGTTTCCATAACTTTAGTGCAGCCTACAGTTAATAATTGATATATGACCTACTGATTTATGCGTAAATCTTCGTGCAGCCAATTATGCATATTATGGAGAACATCGCTCCAATTTTTGAGCTGAGAGCAGATCAGCATTGATTATTCTGTCGAGCTGACAAATTCCTCTGTGATGGCCTATTCTTGGCAGTTAGTTTTATGTATTAGGGGTCAGAGCATCTCCAACCGCACACCAACAGGCCCTCCAGGCCATTTTTTAGCACCGCCGCGCAAAAAATGGCCCAGTCGTACCCACAGGAGCCCGTTTTTCGCCGGTTTGGGCCTAAGCTTGCGCCGGTGGACCCAGGACGAACCCGGCGCGCTGGGGTGCGCCTGGGGGCGCCGGGGAAACCGATTTTGGCCCGAACGGGAATGGGCCAGCCAGGTTAGCGACACGCCGCTTCGTCATCCTAATCGCCTCGGTTCCTGCGGGAATCAATGCCAAGGCTATCGCGCTGCCGCGCTGGTCAGCCTCCATTGATGCCTCATCGGCGGCGCAGTGAAGGCGCCGCGACGCGCGTCCCGCCCGCTCCCGCCACATGTCACCCGGCATGCAGATTCTCACCGCCCCGCTTCGCCTATAAAAGCCGACCTCCCCGCCGGTGAACGCTACAATCGCCACAACTCCCCTTCTATCTCGCCTCGTCTCACCACAGAAGCAACTCGCCCCCCTATTCCCTCGCCGACGAGCTATGGTTGAGCGGTACCCCGGCGACGCCGCGGTGGGGAACGGCTTCGGCCGCCGCCATCTCCATGAGGATGAGGCGTGCCTCCTCTACAAGGCCGACTATCCGGTGCCCCTAGACATGCGAGTGCCGGGCTCGTGCAAGTTGAGAGCCGGCGGCGTCTCCGTTTGTCGCTATCGGAGGAGCAGCGGAACGAGCCGAAGTACGTTGCCGCAGCCACACGCTGTGGACCATGTACTTCGGCCGCAACCGCGAAGACCGGATGGCCTCCACCAGCGGCATCATCCCCCGCGGCCGACTCAACGCCGACGGGCGACACGAAAGGTGGGGCGTGCCTGGCCGCACCCTCGAGGCCGTCCTCGACCACATCGAGACCGGCAACACGCCGCGCCTCGAGTACCCGGCGCGCCCGTCCTTCTCTCGCCGTCGTGGCAGTTTCCTGGATGCCGTGGCGAATGGAGGCGGTGACCTCCTCATCGTCGGGCTCCGGTTCGCTCTCCTCCGGGTCGCCGACGCTCCGCCCCGTCAAGTCGGAGCCACAGGAGACGCTGCTTGGGCGCCGCACCCGCAGCGGCGCCCTCGTCATCAATGAGGGTGGCCGCCCCTCCCCGTGTTCCCTCCACCTAGTCCGGCCTAAGACCGGGCCAGGGTTGCTCCCCGTCAGGAAGGAGCACGCGGAGATGGCCGCCGCCAACGAGACCACCCTCAGGTGGGCGAAGGCGGACTACGTCCACGAGCAGGTGGCGCGCCAGCGCCGGGCCTATGCGGGGATCTAGGCCCGGCGCTGCGGACGCAAGGAGGGCGGCGTCGTCGTCCTCGACAGCAACGAGGAGGATGCGCCTGGGCCGTCAGACCCCCCGCGCGTTGGCGACCCTGGTCAGGGGTGCAGTAGGGACGACGGCGGCTCCGGCGGGACGCAGGGCGACGACGATGACGGCGGCGGCGGTGACTACACCCAGTTCTGGAGGCTCCTCATCATGTAGAAAGCGGGCTGCGGCCGGCGTAGTAGGGCTAGGCGTAGTTTCTTTGTTTTTCTATTTTTTGTACAAATTCGAATGAAAAACCGCCGAGTTTGTGCCAAATTCGTATCAGATCGCCGAGTTTGCGCCAATTTTGGGGGCGATGACTGGGAACGCAATCGCCCCCATGCCGAAAGTAAACGCTGGCTCGGCCCCAGACGGCGCTTTTTCGGCTTCCTGGGGTGCCGAACGGCTGGAGATCCTCTTAGCCATTGGTAAAGTGCCACCATGGACTGAGAAGCCAATCTGATGAAGGGTATGGAAGCAAAATAATGGCAGACACGCTAGTTCAGTTTTTTTTCACTGAAATCCGTTGGATTGCTCATACAAGTTGATGCACATTGTGCTAGGTGAATGAAATGTGATCAATAAAGCTAACAAATAATTACCTATTGGTTGTAACTCATGGTGGGCAGGCCTCACGAGCTTTGCTCGGACACATGAAAGCTCGGTGTGCCCACGGGGCGAACGGGTCGATCCGACTTAGCACTTTGTGCCCCTGAGTGTTCATGCTTCGCCACACAATACCTCTCCCGCTTCCCCGCACGTTGAGCTCGAGGTTTGGTCCATGGTCCGAGCAAATAAATGTTGTCCACACCTTTCTCCTTTTTCTTGACAACAGAGGTCGAAGATCCAAGATTAAAGGGCCGCTAGATAGATCATATGCCCCACCTTTGTTGCGGGTAAGGAATACATATTGATAAAATCCCCCGATTTGTAAACTGAAGTATTTCTCTTTACTCCGTAACACAAATATCTAAATGGAAAAAAGTCACACCAATGCCTCTCATCTAGAGCATGAAAGACAATCTGGTTGTTGTGTCATAGCAAAGTCCACCCGAGAATTATGAAAAGTCGAGCGACATCATGAGACATTCTAGACAGAAATGGTGGTCGTGCCAGATGATAGGCTTGGCGGCAGCAAGGTAGTCATGCACGTTTGGAGCCCATGGATCGTGGCCATAGAGCCACGTGCCTGGAGCAGCTGGCTGGTGCGGCCTTTTGTTGGAGTGGTGCAGCCAACATCAGGAACAACTGTGGAGGCTCTCATGCGCTTCTTGGCAGAGAAGGAGCAACCAGTTGAATGTTTAGATTGCCACGGTGGTTCCCAGGCTTCCCTGTTGCACATCCGCTGCAATGAACCAGGGTAGAGCAGGTGCAGGAAGAGTTAGAGCAGAGGAGAGTGGTCCGACGAGATGCATAGAGGAGGCGAAGAGCCATCAATTTACTTTAAATTTCATGCAGAAAACCTGAAGGTAGCATAACTGAATATTCATTTATTGAAAAGCCATAAAACACAATAAGTTGACACATTTTATTGGATACTGTATCCAATTATTACAAAATGACGAGCACATTTTCGCAAGGAAATGGCACACCATCGAAACCCTTACTGGAAATATATGGAAATGAATGGAACCCCGGGAGCTATCACACCTTTTCGATAGATGCAAAGAAACAAAAATAAGATTACACGGTACTGGACGGGACATGATGTCCAATTATTCAAGACAACAAGAACATTTCGACTATCTCGGCATGAAATCCCGGCGTATAGACTTTCTTATGCAATAGCTGCGGCAAATTCAACATCCTTGGTACAGACACGATCGCATCCAGTTGTGCAATTCTCTATGACATCTTTCTCTTGTTCACCTATGATGACTGCATGGAAGATAGCTTGCATTAGAAACAATCATTTATAGACAACGAGCAGCAATAAGATAGTCAGATGCATGTAAGGATTTAATCTTACAAGTGTTTGTGGTGTTGCAGACGGAGGACATGCATCCCAACTTGCAATACTCAATGACTTTTGCTTCGTCTGGGAAAACAAACCTCGTGTGTTTAAATACAATTCTTTGTGCTTGAGAGGAAGATGAAAGAATGGAAAGAATATGTTTACAGTTTACCTGCTTCCGGGTAAAGATTGAAGCGATCACAAGGACGCACACACTTGTCAAGAATTTTGCAACCACACAAGCTTGCACATGTTTTGCGAGAGGCACCCATGACACGGCATGCGTTATAGCAGTTTCTTCCCGAGGTGGAACAACAACAGCTCTTGGCTTCTACCTGGGCCTGCTGTATCACTAGAACTAGTATGACTACTACCATAATCACACTCTTACGACTATTGGTTGCCATATTCTCCGTGTATGTTTATCTCACAAAACTTGCTGATGATCTAAGACTTGCATGCCCTCTATTTATAGGAGATATTGCATACTGCACCTACATGCATCTCATAGCCACAAGGCAACCCTACAATGATGTGTATTATATTGGTGTTTGCCACCATGTGGAATTCACATCACATGATACACACATGCGTGTGTGTCCACTACGCCAAGAATTTTATGGCACATGCACTTGTTTTGCAACTTTAAAGCCCATGTGTATATATGTAATGTGAATAATCAAACACGGTTGGTGGGAATAACCACCCTTGTTTTCACCACTAGACCAATACTCAGTAAAGATTTGCTTGTTAGTTATTCCACTTGAGACTAATTAATTAATAAGATGCTAATTATTTTACCTTGTACTAATTCCTGATTAACGTGACTACACGTGGAAAATATAGTCACATTATTGGAAATATAATGCGAGCAAAATCATTAAGAAAAAACTGTTATTACCAACCAAGTAATAGCTGAACTTAAACTATAAATGATCTATTGTTTAAACATAGCTTCAGGTCCTTGTACATATGCTATAATGCAGTGTAATGTGTCTGGTAACATGACGGAGACCCTCACCACTCTCCTCCATGGCCTCGGCCATGTTCTCCACTGCAAAGTCGGGCCTCCCACATCCGCGCATGCCGACCCTAATCCTCCTATGCCGATGACTCTCCTCGCCCCTTCATCGATCTCCATCGCATCAGCGTGCCCCTGTGTTGTGCGCCTTGGATGAGTGGCTATCGACCTCTGCTCATGGACGCACCTTGGCTGGTGTGCCTCTCGGCTCTCCATCCACCTCGTCTACGCCCCGGCTTCAGCCACGCCGCCCACTCGCCCACCGCCCCATCACCTCCTCGTAGATGGCGGCCGCCGGTGTTGATCCGCAATTGCAACGGCTGTAGTGACCCGCTGCCTAGCCGTCGCGCTGCATCTCATCATGCTCCGTGACAAATCCTTAATTTTGTACTCACCTTTCCTTATGTCCCATCCTCTTACGCATATTTGTTAAATTTGTTTGTACCTAGACCTATTAGCTTCTTCCGAATGATGTAATGTCGGGACTTCAGATATACGGAATGATTATTGACAATGGAGCAAACATTTATCTGATTTAGTTCATCTTTATATTTGCATTGACATATCATTCAAATATACGGAATGTTGTTTTCATAAAAATAATCATGCCTTGAGGATGCATGATTGATGGTTAGTAGATTTTTATGATCAGGTGTAGTGTTCTGTAGGTAAGTATTTTGTGATGTGATAAACAAAATCGAAGCTATTGTTATTAAATAGCTTATCATGCAAAACCGCACAATTTTGTCATCATCGCATTCATCTTATTGAACTGCATTTCCAACTAGTTTTTGTTGGAATTTGTCAA
This sequence comes from Triticum aestivum, assembly GCF_018294505.1. NCBI lineage: Eukaryota > Viridiplantae > Streptophyta > Magnoliopsida > Poales > Poaceae > Triticum > Triticum aestivum. The sequence goes on from NC_057803.1 coordinate 750,515,933, forward strand.
TAAGAATAGATTCCACTTTACATGACCTGGAATATAAAACTTTAATTTTCCCTTCCGCAGCCACCTCATTACACTCCAACTTTTTTAATCACATGAGCCTTGACTTAGACTAGGGCCTTGTGTTAAACTAAAAAACATAATACTCAAATACACCCTGTGACTTTTATCTTCTATTCACATATCTCATTGTCCTTCATCCTCATATGGGATGCATGGTTCATGTCGACAGGAAATTACAGAAGATATAGAAAAAGCACCTCAACATGATCAATCTTTTATTTTGGAGAAATTTTATCCAGTAATTAAATATACATATCTATGGCTCGTACTTGAACTTTTCATTCTCGACGGGAATTTTCATTGGTGGTATCGTATTTATATTTTTCAATTAATGCAATGTGATGCATCTAGATCCCTCCACAGACACTCGTACTTCATCCCTCTCCCCTTCATAGATTGTCTTCCTTTATCATGCCCATGTTGTTTGTGTCAACTTATATTTCATCGAACAAACCTATACTTCTTATTTCGTAATTGACATGATGTTTTGTTTGAACCTTTACGATTGCTTTGGCATAATTGTTTTACTTCAGTATAAAGAAATGCACAATCACGAATATAGCACATAACATTGTTATGTTAATTCTTCTTTGTTGTCGTTTTACATCGATTAGCTCTATATTTTTTTCTTATTCTATCGAGGGAAATCAATTCACTAATGTGTGTCGTCTGCACTCTACTCATGTTGACTCTCCATTTTTTTAAAGGAAAACTATTTTGTTGTGTTGGCGAATTCATAGAGCCCCCTAACCATCTTGTACTGGTATATGCACAATTGGATATTGTCTCCGCTGGTATATTTAAATATATGCAACTCATAGGTTCTCGATATTTTATGCTATCCAACCTCATATTTAAAATTCATCGACATGCATGATTTATTGTGCAATGTCCTCAAGAAAAAAAAGTAATGTCTGAACATGAGCAATACCCCCACCCCTCCCCCAGTTTAGATCTAAATATTCGGCCCTACAATTCCAAATTGAAATGGATTGTGCAGAACTCCATCGTTTTGATGACCATAGAAATTAATTCGGGAATCATCCCGATAGCCACATGGTGTTGAGCACACCTATAGGATCCCCACCAGAATACCATGCCCAAACCCTCTGTATTCGCTAGAAATTGGTACCCATTCGTTCAGCATAAATTCTCACCACACTCACCTCATCAGTAGATCGCACAAGCACACTATCTCCACCAGAGCTCCCTTTGATGCCATACTCTCATTTCGAAGGGTCCACCCTATGCCGGTCACTGCTACCAAAGCTTCCATACTGCTAACGGCTGCCACCAGAGCCGCCCCAATGCTGGACTCCTCCACTGGAGCTCCCTTCAGTGCTGCAACTGGCTTGTCGAACTGGTGGAAGCGGACTTAGAGTTTGTCAAATTTAGACAACATATTGTATGCTGTATAATAGTGAACTACTTTTATTTTGAATATTAAATGGTGAAAAAACGTCTTGTTATTTGGAGAGATACTCTAGTATCGTTTTGAAGTAGGAGAGTGAAATTTCATAACAAGGAGCCTAAATTGAAGTGCTGGTTCGGTATATGCACCAGCTAGCACACTTAGTAGGACAGTGGGCCAAAATTAAACCAAGGCTGTCATCACGTTATGGTTGTTGGCTTGTTGCTATGTTGGACCACGTGACATAGCTACCTACTTGGCCATGTGCACATCTCCATGAGGCAGTAATATGGTTTGTACGAACCATGAACAAAACGTGAGGCATCCAGCAGCAAGTCTTGAAACATTGTATTTCATTATAGTGGCAAGTGTATATCAGAACAAGGACCATATACTGGCCTCCCCAGTCCTGCTCCTCTGAGAACACTATTCATTGTACGTAAATTTTCCTCTAAAGCATGTTTATGTTGCGTTTCCCTAACTTCAGTGCAGCCTACAATTAATAATTGATATATGACCTACTGAATTTATGCGTAAATCTTCATGCATCCATGCATGCATATTATGGAGAACATCGCTCCAGTTCTTGAGTGAGAGCAGATCAGCATTGATTATTTTGACGAGCTGACAAATTCCTCAGTGATTGCCAATTCTTGGCAGTTAGTTTTAAATATTGGGGTTAGAGCATCTCCAGCCACGCCCCCAACAGGCCCCCAGGACAGTTTTAGCGCCGGCGCGCAAAAAATGTTTTGCGCCGGTTTGGGCCGAAACTGGCGCCGACAGACCCAGGCCGAACCCGGCGCGCTGGGCTGTGCCTGGGGCGCCGTGGAATACAATTTTGGTGCGAACTAGAATGGGCCCGCCGAGTCAGCGACCACGCCGCTTCGTCGTCCTCAGCGCCTTGGCTCCTGCGGGAATCAATGCCAAGGCTGTCACGCTGCCGCGCCGGTCAGCCTCGATTGATGCCTCATGGGCGGCGCAGTGAAGGCGTCGCGATGCGCGTCCCGTCCGTTCCCGCCACGCGTCACCCGGGATGCAGGTTTTCACCGCCCCGCTTCGCCTATAAAAGCCGACCTCCCTGCCGGTGAACGCCATATTCGCCACAACTCGCCTTCTCTCTCGCCTAGTCTCACCACAGTAGCAACTCGCCCCCCTCTTCCCCCGCCGACGAGCAGTGGTTGAGCGGTGCCCCGGTGACGCCGCGGCGGCGAACGGCTTCGGCCCCCGCCGTCTCCATGAGGACGAGGCGCGCCACCTCTATGAGGCCGACTATTCAGTGCCCCCAGACATGCGGGTGGCGGGCTCGTGGAAGTTGAGCGCCGGCGGCATGCCGGTACCCCCGGTGCCCACCGGGGCTGAACGGCGGGTCGTGATCGCCCGCATCCGTTCATCGCTGTCGGAGGAGCAGCGGAACGAGCCGAGGTACGCCGCCGATAGCCAGACGCTATGGAAGATGTACTTCGACCACCACCGCAAAGACCAGATCGCCTCCGCCAATGGCACCATCCCCCGCGGCCGACTCAACACCGACGGGTGGTACGAATGGTGCGGCATGCCCGGCCGCACCCTCGAGGCCTTCCTCGACCACATCAAGACCGGCAACACGCTGCGCCTCGAGTACCCGACGCGCACGTCCTTCTCTCGCCGCCGTGGCAGCTCCTGGACGCCGTGGCGAATGGAGGCGGTTACCTCTTCATCGTCGGGCTCCGGTTCGCTCTCCTCCGGGTCACCGACGCTCCTCCCCGTCAAGTCGGAGCCGCAGGAGACGCCGCTTGGGCACCCTCGTCATCAACAAGGGTGGCCGCCCCTCCCCGCGTTTCCTCCGCGTCGTCCGGCCGAAGACCGAGCCAGGGTTGCTCCCCGTCAGGAAGGGGCACGCGGAGATGGTCGCCGCCGACGAGACTGCCCTCAGGTGGGCGAAAGCGGACTACGTCTGCGAGCAGGTGGCGCGCCAGCGCCTGGTCTACGCGGAGATCAAGGCCCGGCGCCGCGGACGTGAGGAGGGCGGCGTCGTCGTCCTCGACAACAACGAGGAGGACGCGCCGGGGACGTCCAACCCCCCGCGCTTTGGCGACCCTTGTCAGGAGTGCAGTAGGGACGACGGCGGCTCTGGCGGAATGCTAGGCGATGACGACCACGACGATGGCGTCGGCGGCGACTACACCCAGTTCTACAGGCTCCTCGGCATGTAGAAGGCGGGCTGCGGCCCCGACATAGTAGGGCTAGGCGTAGTTTGTTTGTTTTTTCTGTTTTTTGTACAAATTTGAATGAAAAATCACCGAGTTTGTGCCAAATTCGTATTAGGTCGCCAAGTTTGCGCCGATTTTGGGGGCAACCTGGGGGTGGCGACTGGGAAAGCAATCACCCCCACGCCAAAAGTAAACGCCGTTTAAGCCCCAGGCGGCGCTTTCTCGGCTTCCTGGGTGGCCGAACGGCTGGACATGCTCTTAGCAGTTGGTAAAGTGCCACCATGGACTGAGAAGCCAATCTGATGAAGGGTATGGAAGCAAAAATAATGGTAGATACCCTAGTTCATTTTTTTCACTAAAATTCGTTGGATTGCTCATAAAGTTGATGCACATTATGCTAGGTGAATGAAATGTGATCAATAAAGCTAACAAATAATTACCTATTGGTTGTAACTCATGGTGGGCAGGCCTCACGAGCTTTGCTCGGACACATGAAAGCTCGGTGTGCCCACGGGGCGAACGGGTCGATCCGACTCAGCACTTTGTGCCCCTGAGTGTTCATGCTTCGACACACAATACCTCTCCCGCTTCCCGCACGTTCAGCTCGAGGTTTGGTCCACGGTCCGAGCAAATAAATATTGTCCACACCTTTCTCTTTTTTCTTCAAAACAGAGGTCGAAGATCCAAGATTAAAGGGCCGCTAGATAGATCATATGCCCCACCTTTGTTGCCGGTAAGGAAAAAATATTGCTAAAATGCCCCTATTTGTAAACTGAAGTAGTTCTCTTTACTCCATAACACAAATATCTAAATGGAAAAAAAAGTCACACCAATGCCTCTCATCTAGAGCATCAAAGACAATCTGGTTGTTCTGTCATAGCAAAGTCCACCCGAGAATTATGAAAAGTCGAGCGACATCATGAGACATTCTAGACAGAAATGGTGGTCGCGCCAGATGATAGGCTTGGCGGCAGCAAGGTAGTCATGCACGTTTGGAGCCCATGGATCGTGGCCATAGAGCCACGTGCCTGGAGCAGCTGGCTGGTGCGGCCTTTTGTTGGAGTGGTGCAGCCAACATCAGGAACAACTGTGGAGGCTCTCATGCGCTTCTTGGCAGAGAAGGAGCAACCAGTTGAATGTTTAGATTGCCACGGTGGTTCCCAGGCTTCCCTGTTGCACATCCGCTGCAATGAACCAGGGTAGAGCAGGTGCAGGAAGAGTTAGAGCAGAGGAGAGTGGTCCGACGAGATGCATAGAGGAGGCGAAGAGCCATCAATTTACTTTAAATTTCATGCAGAAAACCTGAAGCATAGTAGCATAACTGAATATTAATTTATTGAAAAGCCATAAAACACAATAAGTTGACACATTTTATTGGATACTGTATCCAATTATTACAAAATGACGAGCACATTTTCGCAAGGAAATGGCACACCATCGAAACCCTTACTGGAAATATATGGAAAGGAATGGAACCCCGGGAGCTATCACACCTTTTCGATAGATGCAAAGAAACAAAAATAAGATTACACGGTACTGGATAGGACATGATGTCGAATTACTCAACGACATTTCGACTATCTCGGCATGAAATCCCGGCGCATAGACTTTCTTATGCAATAGCTGCGGCAAATTCAACGTCCTTGGTACAGACACGATCGCATCCAGTTGTGCAATTCTCTATGACATCTTTCTCTTGTTCACCGACGATGACTGCATGGAATATAGCTTGCATTAGAAACAATCATTTATAGACAACGAGCAGCAATAAGATAATCAGATGCATGTAAGGATTTAATCTTACAAGTGTTTGTGGTGTTGCAGACGGAGGACATGCATCCCAACTTGCAATACTCAATGACTTTTGCTTCGTCTGGAAAACAAACCTCGTGTGTTTAAATACAATTCTTTGTGCTTGAGAGGAAAATGAAAGAATGGAAAGAATATGTTTACAGTTTACCTGCTTCCGGGTAAAGATTGAAGCGATCACAAGGACGCACACACTTGTCAAGAATTTTACAACCACACAAGCTTGCACATGTTTTGCGAGAGGCACCCGTGACACGGCATGCGTTATAGCAGTTTCTTCCCGAGGTGGAACAACAACAGCTCTTGGCTTCTACCCGGGCCTGCTGTATGACTAGAACTAGTATGACTACTACCATAATCACACTCTTACGACTATTGGTTGCCATATTCTCCGTGTATGTCTATCTCACAAAACTTGCTAATGATCTAAGACTTGCATGCCCTCTATTTATAGGAGATATTGCATACTGCACCTACACGCATCTCATAGCCGCAAGGCAACCCTACAATGATGTGTATTATATTGGTGTTTGCCACCATGTGGAATTCACATCACATGATACGCACATGCGTGTGTGTCCACTACGCCAAGAATTTTATGGCACATGCACTTGTTTTGCAACTTTAAAGCCCATGTGTATATATGTAATGTGAATAATCAAACACGGTTGGTGGGAATAACCACCCTTGTTTTCACCACTAGACCAATACTCAGTAAAGATTTGCTTGTTAGTTATTCCACTTGAGACTACTTAATTAATAAGATGCTAATTATTTTACCTTGTACTAATTCCTGATTAACGTGACTACACCTGGAAAATATAGTCACATTATTGGAAATATAATGCGAGCAAAATCATTAAACAAAAACTGTTATTACCAACCAAGTAATAGCTGAACTTAAACTATAAATGATCTATTGTTTAAACATAGCTTCAGGTCCTTGTACATATGCTATAATGCAGTGTAATCTGTCTGGTAACATGACGGAGACCCGCACCACTCTCCTCCATGGCCTCGGCCATGTTCTCCACTGCCAAGTCGGGCCTCCCACATCCGCGCATGCCGACCCTAATCCTCCTGTGCCGATGACTCTCCTCGCCCCTTCATCGATCTCCATCGCATCAGCGTGCCCCTGTGTTGTGCGCCTTGGATGAGTGGCTATCGACCTCTGCTCATGGACGCACCTTGGCCGGTGTGCCTCTCGGCTCTCCATCCACCTTGTCTACGCCCCGGCTTCAGCCACGCCGCCCACTCGCCCACCGCCCCATCACCTCCTCGTAGATGGCGGCCGCCGGTGTTGATCCGCAATTGCAACGGCTGTAGTGACCCGCTGCCTAGCCGTCACGCTGCATCTCATCATGCTCCGCGACAAATCCTTAATTTTGTACTCACCTTTCCTTATGTCCCGTCCTCTTACGCATATTTGTCAAATTTGTTTGTACCTAGACCTATTAGCTTCTGCCGAATGATGTAATGTCGGGACTTCAGATATACGGAATGATTATTGACAATGGAGTAAACATTTATCTGATTTAGTTCATCTTTATATTTGCATTGACATATCATTCAAATATACGGAATGTTGTTTTTATAAAAATAATCATGCCTTGAGGATGTATGATTGATGGTTAGTAGATTTTTATGATCAGGTGTAGTGTTCTGTAGGTAAGTATTTTGTGATGTGATAAACAAAATCGAAGCTATTGTTATTAAATAGCTTATCATGCAAAACCGCACAATTTTGTCATCATCGCATTCATCTTATTGAACTGCTTTTCCAACTAGTTTTTGTTGGAATTTGTCAATAAGAATGGATTCCACTTTACATGACCTGGAATATAAAACTTTAATTTTCCCTTCCGCAGCCACCTCATTACACTCCAACTTTTTTAATCACATGAGCCTTGACTTAGACTAGGGCCTTGTGTTAAACTAAAAAACATAATACTCAAATACACCCTGTGACTTTTATCTTCTATTCACATATCTCATTGTCCTTCATTCTCATATGGGATGCATGGTTCATGTCGACGGGAAATTACAGAAGATATAGAAAAAGCAACTCAACATGATCAATCTTTTATTTTGGAGAAGTTTTATCCAGTAATTAAATATACATATCTATGGCTCGTACTTGAACTTTTCATTCTCGACGGGAATTTTCATTGGTGGTATCGTATTTATATTTTTCAATTAATGCAATGTGATGCATCTAGATCCTTCCACAGACACTCGTACTTCATCCCTCTCCCCTTCATAGATTGTCTTCCTTTATCATGCCCATGTTGTTTGTGTCAACTTATATTTCATCGAACAAACCTATACTTCTTATTTCGTAATTGACATGATGTTTTGTTTGAACCTTTACGATTGCTATGGCATAATTGTTTTACTTCAGTATAAAGAAATGCACAATCACGAATATAGCACATAACATTGTTATGTTAATTCTTCTTTGTTGTCCTTTTACATCGATTAGCTCTATATTTTTTTCTTATTCTATCGAGGGAAATCAATTCACTAATGTGTGTCGTCTGCACTCTACTCATGTTGACTCTCCATTTTTTTAAAGGAAAACTATTTTGTTGTGTTGGCGAATTCATAGAGCCCCCTAACCATCTTGTACTGGTATATGCACAATTGGATATTGTCTCCGCTGGTATATTTAAATATATGCAACTCATAGGTTCTCGATATTTTATGCTATCCAACCTCATATTTAAAATTCATCGACATGCATGATTCATTGTGCAATGTCCTCAAGAAAAAAAAGTAATGTCTGAACATGAGCAATACCCCCACCCCTCCCCCAGTTTAGATCTAAATATTCGGCCCTACAATTCCAAATTGAAATGGATTGTGCGGAACACCATCATTTTTTGACCATAGAAATAATTCGGGAATCATCCCGATAGCCACATGGTGTTGAGCACACCTATAGGATCCCCACCAGAATACCATGCCCAGACCCTCTGTATTCGCTAGAAAATGGTACCCATTCGTTCAGCATAAATTCTCACCACACTCACCTCATCAGTAGATCGCACAAGCACACTGTCACCACCAGAGCTCCCTTTGATGCCATACTCTCATTTCGAAGGGTCCACCCTATGCCGGTCACTGCTACCAAAGCTTCCATACTGCTAACGGCCGCCACCAGAGCCGCCCCAATGCTGGACTCCTCCACTGGAGCTCCCTTCAGTGCTACAACTGGCTTGTCGAACTGGTCGAAGCGGACTTAGAGTTTGCCAAATTTAGACAACATATTGTATGCAGTATAATAGTGAACTACTTTTATTTTGAATATTAAATTGTGAAAAACGTCTTGTTATTTGGAGAGATACTCTAGTATCGTTTTGAAGTAGGAGCGTGAAATTTCATAACGAGGAGCCTAAATTGAAGTGCTGGTTCGGTATATGCACCAGCTAGCACACTTAGTAGGACAGTGGGCCAAAATTAGGCCAAGGCTGTCATCACGTTATGGTTGTTGGCTTGTTGCTATGTTGGACCACGTGACATAGCTACCTTCTTGGCCATGTGCACATCTCCATGAGGCAGTAATATGGTTTGTACGAACCATGAACAAAACGTGAGGCATCCAGCAGCAAGTCTTGAAACATTGTATTTCATTATAGTGGCAAGTGTATATCAGAACAAGGACCATATACTGGCCTCCCCAGTCCTGCTCCTCTGAGAACACTATTCATTGTACGTAAATTTTCCTCTAAAGCATGTTTATATTGCGTTTCCCTAACTTTAGTGCAGCCTACAATTAATAATTGATATATGACCTACTGAATTTATGCGTAAATCTTCATGCATCAATGCATGCATATCATATATATTCTTAAGAAGTTGATCCCCACTACTAACAATTCTCTCGACATGCACATTGTCCACATCACCATGGTGCCACATCAGCTTACAGTTTCCAAACAACAACCAATCATCTGGCTCTCTCTGACTAGCCCTGTTCGGTCTCTCTCTGCCAGCGTTAAATCCCCACATAAAAAATATTACCCTTGCGTACGGCTATGGGCGGTGGTAGAAATCGATGTCAATTTTCCACTACCTAACGGCCATGCCCAACCTATTTCTCTTCCCACATGGCCGCCGGCCCCGAAATGTTTAGTCTCTTCCACCCCTTTGTCTTTCAATCTGTTTCTTCACCTTCCACCTATGGTTCCTTTTATCTCCCCAAATCAATAAATATCGACCGAGGTCCTTCCGGATGTTATCTTCTTCCCCCTATTTATAACATCTCTCTGCGTTGATGCCGACCTAGAGCCATGTGATGGCCGCCGGTGTAGACTATGCCAGCCCAGGCCCTCCGCCTTGCAGCTGACCCTTGCAACTGAACCACGCTTGTCAGCCCAAACAGCCTACTCCAGCATCACGTGTGCCAGAGGTGGGGGCTCTCCTTCATCCGTACGTTTTTATATCTAACCGATTTTATTTTGAGTTAGCTTGATTGATTGGAAGCTCTGATTCCAAATCAGGATACCTGGAAAGGGCGAGAGCGCCAGCGGCAAAGTGTAGTTTGGCGATGATGAAGGCCGTGCCAAGCATGGGCAAGTCTACTGCATCCCAATAAAGTAGTGCCCCTGTCGTTCACGTCTCTGTTGTTCCCTAGAGGCCTGGACATTGTGTAGTGTGCCGAACAACTAGGATGCGACTCCGATTCCTACACTGGGAGAATCGTGAATATGTAGGGAATAGAGAAATTCCACCCGCCTAAGTAAAGAACTGTTACAAGACTCTAGAGATTTGTTTGTGGCATGAGGTTATGTACAGATGTACTTATAATTCTAAAATGTATGGATAAGTTGCTGCTAGATGTGTGTATATTTTGTACGTTTCCATTGAAGGGTGTCTGTTCCATTATAGATAACCAAACATGAATTTGCGTTAGTCTTTTTGTCAGGCCACAATCACAGTTTCAGGCTTCCAGGTGTTGTGTGTCGGACTTGGCTTAACATATGCCCAGATTTATCAGGATGTATGCCATTTTGTAGGTAAGGTCATTCTATGTCGGAGAATGTATCAAGGTAGCCAGTGCAAGCTGATTTCTATTTGGCTGCATTAACATCATAAGGCCCGCAAATTAGCATGAAGTCTCTTTGTTTCTTGATACAATGCATTTCTGACGGACAATAAAATTATATTGTCTTCAATTATTATGAGACAAATCTCATCAGACTATATGTTCTTTTTCTTTTTATGTTAGCCGTGCATTCCTTCCAATTTCCAAAAAAAGAATCTAATTCGTAGGGGAGAACCGGAGATAATCCACAACAGAATAATTTGTTGAATTTCATATAATCGCATTAAACGTTCAAACAAACCTATATTATATTGCTTTTAATGGTTTACTATTTTCCACTCTATGATCCTCCTATGTAGCGCTATAAGTTCCCGCCGCAACGCGCGGGTGATCATCTAGTTATGGAGAACATCGCTCCAGTTGTTGAGCTGAGAGCAGATCAGGATTGATTATTTTGACGAGCTGACAAATTCCTCAGTGATGGCCAATTCTTGGCAGTTAGTTTTAAATATTGGGGTTAGAGCATCTCCAGCCACGCCCCCAACAGGCCCCCAGGACAGTTTTAGCGCCGGCGCGCAAAAAACGTTTTGCGCCGGTTTGGGCCGAAACTGGCGCCGGCAGACCCAGGCCAAACCCAGCGCGCTGGGGTGTGCCTGGGGCGCCGTGGAATACGATTTTGGTGCGAACTAGAATGGGCCCGCCGAGTCAGCGACCACGCCGCTTCGTCGTCCTCAGCGCCTTGGCTCCTGCGGGAATCAATGCCAAGGCTGCCACGCTGCCGCGCCGGTCAGCCTCGATTGATGCCTCATGGGCGGCGCAGTGAAGGCGCCGCGATGCGCGTCCCGTCCGTTCCCGCCACGCGTCACCCGGCATGCAGGTTTTCACCGCCCCGCTTCGCCTATAAAAGCCGACCTCCCCGCCGGTGAACGCCATATTCGCCACAACTCGCCTTCTCTCTCGCCTAGTCTCACCACGGTAGCAACTCGCCCCCCTCTTCCCCCGCCGACGAGCAATGGCTGAGCGGTGCCCCGGTGACGCCGCGGCGGCGAACGGCTTCGGCCCCTGCCGTCTCCATGAGGACGAGGCGCGCCACCTCTATGAGGCCGACTATTCAGTGCCCCCAGACATGCGGGTGGCGGGCTCGTGGAAGTTGAGCGTCGGCGGCATCCCGGTACCCCCGGTGCCCACCGGGGCTGAACGGCGGGCCGTGATCGCCCGCATCCATTCATCGCTGTCGGAGGAGCAGCGGAACGAGCCGAGGTACGCCGCCGATAGCCAGACGCTATGGAAGATGTACTTCGACCACCACCGCGAAGACCAGATCGCCTCCGCCAATGGCAGCATCCCCCGCGGCCGACTCAACGCCGACGGGCGGCGCGAATGGTGCGGCATGCCCGGCCGCACCCTCGAGGCCTTCCTCGACCACATCAAGACCGGCAACACGCTGCGCCCGAGTACCCGACGCGCACGTCCTTCTCTCGCCGCCGTGGCAGCTCCTGGACGCCGTGGCGAATGGAGGCGGTTACCTCTTCATCGTCGGGCTCCGGTTCGCTCTCCTCCAGGTCGCCGACGCTCCGCCCCGTCAAGTCGGAGCCGCAGGAGACGCCGCTTGGGCACCCTCGTCATCAACAAGGTTGGCAGCCCCTCCCCGCGTTTCCTCCGCGTCGTCCGGCCGAAGACCGAGCCGGGGTTGCTCCCCGTCAGGAAGGGGCACGCGGAGATGGCCGCCGCCGACGAGACTGCCCTCAGGTGGGCGAAGGCGGACTACGTCTGCCAGCAGGTGGCGCGCCAGCGCCTGGTCTACGCGAGGATCAAGGCCCGGCGCCGCGGACGCGAGGAGGGCGGCGTCGTCGTCCTCGACAACAACGAGGAGGACGCGCCCGGGACGTCCAACCCCCCGCGCATTGGCGACCCTTGTCAGGAGTGCAGTAGGGACGACGACGGCTCTGGCGGAATGTTAGGCGACGACGACCACGACGATGGCGTCGGCGGCGACTACACCCAGTTCTACAGGCTCCTCGGCATGTAGAAGGCGGGCTGCGGCCCCGACGTAGTAGGGCTAGGCGTAGTTTGTTTATTTTTTCTGTTTTTTGTACAAATTTGAATGAAAAATCATCGAGTTTGTGCCAAATTCGTATTAGGTCGCCAAGTTTGCGCCGATTTTGGGGGCAACCTGGGGGTGGCGACTGGGAAAGCAATCGCCCCCACGCCGAAAGTAAACGCCGTTTAAGCCCCAGGCGGCGCTTTCTCGGCTTCCTGGGTGGCCGAACGGCTGGACATGCTCTTAGCAGTTGGTAAAGTGCCACCATGGACTGAGAAGCCAATCTGATGAAGGGTATGGAAGCAAAAATAATGGTAGATACCCTAGTTCATTTTTTTCACTGAAATTCGTTGGATTGCTCATAAAGTTGATGCACATTATGCTAGGTGAATGAAATGTGATCAATAAAGCTAATAAATAATTACCTATTGGTTGTAACTCATGGTGGGCAGGCCTCACGAGCTTTGCTCGGACACATGAAAGCTCGGTGTGCCCACGGGGCGAACGGGTCGATCCGACTCAGCACTTTGTGCCCCTGAGTGTTCATGCTTCGACACACAATACCTCTCCGCTTCCCCGCATGTTCAGCTCGAGGTTTGGTCCATGGTCCGAGCAAATTAATATTGTCCACACCTTTCTCTTTTTTCTTCAAAACAGAGGTCGAAGATCCAAGATTAAAGGGCCGCTAGATAGATCATATGCCCCACCTTTGTTGCCGGTAAGGAAAAAATATTGCTAAAATGCCCCGATTTGTAAACTGAAGTAGTTCTCTTTACTCCGTAACACAAATATCTAAATGGAAAAAAAAGTCACACCAATGCCTCTCATCTAGAGCATCAAAGACAATCTGGTTGTTCTGTCATAGCAAAGTCCACCCGAGAATTATGAAAAGTCGAGCGACATCATGAGACATTCTAGACAGAAATGGTGGTCGCGCCAGATGATAGGCTTGGCGGCAGCAAGGTAGTCATGCACGTTTGGAGCCCATGGATCGTGGCCATAGAGCCACGTGCCTGGAGCAGCTGGCTGGTGCGGCCTTTTGTTGGAGTGGTGCAGCCAACATCAGGAACAACTGTGGAGGCTCTCATGCGCTTCTTGGCAGAGAAGGAGCAACCAGTTGAATGTTTAGATTGCCACGGTGGTTCCCAGGCTTCCCTGTTGCACATCCGCTGCAATGAACCAGGGTAGAGCAGGTGCAGGAAGAGTTAGAGCAGAGGAGAGTGGTCCGACGAGATGCATAGAGGAGGCGAAGAGCCATCAATTTACTTTAAATTTCATGCAGAAAACCTGAAGCATAGTAGCGTAACTGAATATTCATTTATTGAAAAGCCATAAAACACAATAAGTTGACACATTTTATTGGATACTGTATCCAATTATTACAAAATGACGAGCACATTTTCGCAAGGAAATGGCACACCATCAAAACCCTTACTGGAAATATATGGAAAGGAATGGAACCCCGGGAGCTATCACACCTTTTCGATAGATGCAAAGAAACAAAAATAAGATTACACGGTACTGGACGGGACATGATGTCCAATTATTCAAGACAACAAGAACATTTCGACTATCTCGGCATGAAATCCCGGCGTATAGACTTTCTTATGCAATAGCTGCGGCAAATTCAACATCCTTGGTACATACACGATCGCATCCAGTTGTGCAATTCTCTATGACATCTTTCCCTTGTTCACCTACGATGACGGCATGGAAGATAGCTTGCATTAGAAACAATCATTTATAGACAACGAGCAGCAATAAGATAGTCAGATGCATGTAAGGATTTAATCTTACAAGTGTTTGTGGTGTTGCAGACGGAGGACATGCATCCCAACTTGCAAAACTCAATGACTTCTGCTTCGTTTGGGAAAACAAACCTCGTGTGTTTAAATATAATTCTTTGTGCTTGAGAGGAAAATAGAAGAATGGAAAGAATATATTTACAGTTTACCTGCTTCCGGGTAAAGATTGAAGCGATCACAAGGACTCACACACTTGTCAAGAATTTTGCAACCACACAACCTTGCACATGTTTTGCGAGAGGCACCCGTGACACGGCATGCGTTATAGCAGTTTCTTCCCGAGATGGAACAACAACAGCTCTTGGCTTCTACCTAGGCCTGCTGTATGACAAGAACTGTTATGACTACTCCCATAATCACACTCTTACGACTATTGGTTGCCATATTCTCCGTGTATGTTTACCTCACAAAACTTGCTGATGATCTAAGACTTGCATGCGCTCTATTTGAGATATGGCATACTGCACCTACATGCATCTCATAGCCACAAGGCAACCCTACAATGATGTGTATTATATTGGTGTTTGTCATCATGTGGAATTCACATCACATGATACACACATGCGTGTGTGTCCACTACGCTTAGAATTTTATGGCACATGCACTGGTTTTGAAACTTTAAAGCCCATGTGTATATATGTAATGGGATTAATCAAACACGGTTGGTGGGAATAACCACCCTTCTTCTCAACACTAGACCAATACTTAGTAAAGATTTGCTTGTTAGTTATTCGACTTGAGACTAATTAATTAATGAGATGCTAATTATTTTACCTTGTACTAATTCCTGATTAACAAAAAATGAACTACATGTGGAAAATATAGTAGCATTATTGGAAATATAATGCGAGCAAAATCATTAAGCAAAAACTGTTATTACCAACCAAGGAATAGCTGAACTTAAACAATAAATGATCTATTATTTAAACAAAGCTTAAGGTCCTTGTACATATGCTATAATGCAGCATAATGTGTCAGGTAACATGACGGAGACCCGCCTCACTCTCCTCCATAGCCTCGGCCATGTTCTCCACCGCCACCTCGGGCCTCCCACATCCGCGCATGCCGACCCTAATCCTCCTGTGCCGATGACTCTCCTCGCTCCTTCATTGATCTCCATCGCATTTGCATGCCCCCATGCGGTGCGCCTTGGATGAGTGGCTATCGACCTCTGCTCATGGATGCACCTTGGCCGCTGTGCCACTCGGCTCTCCATCCACCTCGTCTACACCCCGGCTTCAGCCACGCCGCTCAGTCACCCATCGCCCATCACCTCCTCGTAGATGGCGGCCGCCGGTGTTGATCTGCAATTGCAACGGCTATTATAACCCGCTGCCTAGCCGTCGCGCTCCATCTCGTCATGGTCCGTGATAAATCCTCAATTTTGTAGTCAACTTTGCTTATGTCCCGTCCTCTTACGCATATTTGTTAAATTTGTCTGTACCTAGACCTATTAGGTTCTGCTGAATGATGTAATGTCGGGACTTCAGATACACGGAATGATTATTGTCAATGGAGCAAACAGTTATCTGATTTAGTTCATCTTTATATTAGCATATACGGAATGAAGTTTTTGTAAAAATAATCATGCCTTGAGGATGCATGATTGATGGTTAGTAGATTTTTAAGATGAGGTGTAGTTTTCTGTAGGTAAGTATTTTCTGATGTGATAAATCAAATCGAAGCTATTGTTATTAAATAGCTTATCATGCAAAACCGCACAATTTTGTCATCATCGCATTCTTCTTATTGAACTGCATTTCCAACTAGTTTTTGTTGGAATTTGTCAATAAGAATGGATTCCACTTTACATGACCTGGAATATAAAACTTTAATTTTCCCTTCCGCAACCACCTCATTACACTCCAACTTTTTTAATCACATGAGCCTTGACTTAGACTAGGGCCTTGTGTTAAACTAAAAAACATAATACTCAAATACACCCTGTGACTTTTATCTTCTATTCACGTATCTCATTGTCCTTCATCCTCATATGGGATGCATGGTTCATGTCGACAGGAAATTAGAGAAGATATAGAAAAAGCACCTCAACATGATCAATCTTTTATTTTGGAGAAATTTTATCCAGTAATTAAATATACATATCTATGGCTCGTACTTGAACTTTTCATTCTCGACGGGAATTGTCATTGGTGGTATCGTATTTATATTTTTCAATTAATGCAATGTGATGCATCTAGATCCTTCCACAGACACTCGTACTTCATCCCTCTCCCCTTCATAGATTGTCTTCCTTTATCATGCCCATGTTGTTTGTGTCAACTTATATTTCATCGAACAAACCTATACTTCTTATTTCGTAATTGACATGATGTTTTGTTTGAACCTTTACGATTGCTATGACATAATTGTTTTACTTCAGTATCAACAAATGCACAATCACGAATATAGCACCTATCATTGTCATGTTAATTCTTCTTTGTTGTCTTTACACATCGATTAGATCTATTTTTTTTATTCTATCGAGGGAGATCAATTCACTAATGTGTGTCGTCTGCACTCTACTCATGTTGACTCTCCATATTTTTAAAGGAAAACTATTTTGTTGTGTTGGCGAATTCATAGAGCCCCCTAACCATCTTGTACTGGCATATGCACAATTGGATATTATCTCCGATGGTATATTTAATTATATGCAACTAATAGGTTCTCGATATATCATGCTATCCAACCTCATATTTACAATTCATCAGCATGATTCATTGTGCAATGTCCCCAAGATAAAAATGTAATGTGTGAACATGAGCAATACCCCCACCCACTCCCCCCATTTAGATCTAAATATTCGGTCCTACAATTCCAAATTGAAATTTATAGTGCAGAACACCATCGTTTTGATGACCATAGAAATGAATTTGGAAATCATCCCGATATCCACATGGTGTTGAGCACAACTAGAGGATCCCCACCATAATACCATGCCCAGACCCTCTGTATTCGCTAGAAATTGGTACCCATTCGTTCAATATAAATTCTCACCACACTCACCTCATCCGTTGATCGCACAAGCACACTGTCACCACCAGAGCTCCCTTTGATGCCATCCTCTCATTTGAAAGGGTCCACCCCATGCCGGTCAATGCTACCAAAGCTTCCATACTGCTAACGGCCACCACCAGAGCTCCCCCAATGCTGGACTCCTCCACTGGAGCTCCCTTCAGTGGCCATCGCAATTTTCACTTAACAAATCTGTCAGACGACTGCCATGAGCCATCTCTTCATCTTTGACAAAGAGAGAAACTCGATGCGAAGGTGGAAGGAGGTTATGTGTACTAGGGATGCATGGGTCCAGTTCGGGCAAGAGAATAATAGCTGCAAGGGGCAATGAGGCCGAGCCCTTGGCGATCATACAAGCGCGGAGGTTCCAATGGAACGACACATGGAGTTGTGTTCGAGCCTTGGGAGTCCATAGAAGGGATCAACCAAGTGGGTTCGGGCAACGACTTCCGCATGTTGCCCGTCATCCCCCCAACCGGTTCCTTAACATCAAATTCGTTTGTTGACCATTGTTGGGTCCCTCGGCTCCCGACCACTCCGTCTGTAGTTTCCCTACCAACCACCACAATCGGATCCCCATCTCTTCTTCCCCACTGATGGCTTGATCTCCATAGCATTAATGTGATGCTAACTGTATGCCATCTCAAGATGTATTATCCTTTGGCCCTGCGGGATCTTGTGCCTCCTTCTAATTCATCCCAAGAAGCTCACTTGGGGTCTGCGTGCGGCCGGGTAGCATGCGAGGTCTGCGCTAAGGCTTCCTCTTCTAGGGCTGCGATCTCCACTGCTAGCTCCTCCGCTGCCACATGGGACGACTTTGTCATGGCTGCACGAGTGGCAAGCCATTCAAGGTGGCGCGACTCTTGGGATCAAAATTTCCTTCCCAAGCATTTGTGCACCCAAAAAGGAATTGAATTTGCCTGCGTACCCAGGATTCTAAAACCAATCAATGAGCATCCAAACAACATAGTTTGCATTACAGACAATTTTAGTGTCATGCATGGGTGATTTGGAATAGAACCCAATTCGGTTCCATGCTAAACAACATTGATATCCGAACCAAGTAAATGGCGACTTAAATTTGAGTGCTGCAACTGGCTTGTCGAACTGGTGGAAGAGGACTTAGAGTTTGCCAAATTTAGACAACATGTTATATGCAGTAATAGTGAACTACTTTTATTTCGAATATTAAATGGTGAAAAAACGTCTTGTTTTTTGGAGAGATACTCTAGTATATATTTCTGAAGTAGGAGAGTGAAATTTCATACCAAGGAGCCGAAATTGAAGTGCTGGTTCGGTATATGCACCAGCTAGCACACTTAGTAGGACAGTGGGGCAAAATTAAGCAAAGGCTGTCATCACGTTATGGTTGTTGGCTTGTTGCTATGTTGGACCACGTGATAGAGCTACCTACTTGGCCATGTGCACATCTCCATGAGGCAATAATATGTTTTCTACGACCCATGAACAAAACGTGAGGCATCCAGCAACAAGTCTTGAAACATTGTATTTCATTATAGTGGCAAGTTTATATCGGAACAAGGACCATATACTGGCCTCCCCTGTCCTGCTCCTCTGAGAACACTATTCGTTGTACATACATTTTCCTCCGAAGCATGTTTATATTGCGTTTCCATAACTCTAGTGCAGCCTACAGTTAATAATTGATATATGACCTACTGATTTATGCGTAAGTCTTCGTGCAGCCAATTATGCATATTATGGAGAACATCGCTCCAATTTTTGAGCTGAGAGCAGATCAGCATTGATTATTCTGACGAGCTGACAAATTCCTCAGTGATGGCCAATTCTTGGCAGTTAGTTTTATGTATTAGGGGCCAGAGCATCTCCAACCGCACACCAACAGGCCCTCCAGGCCATTTTTTAGCACCGGCGCGCAAAAAATGGCCCAGTCGTACCCACAGGAGCCCGTTTTTCGCCGGTTTGGGCCGAAACTGGCGCCGGCGGACCCAGGACGAACCCGGCGCGCTGGGGTGCGCCTGGGGGCGCCGGGGAAACCGATTTTGGCCCGAACGAGAATGGGCCAGCCAAGTTAGCGACACGCCGCTTCGTCATCCTAATCGCCTCGGTTCCTGCGGAAATCAATGCCAAGGCTATCGCGCTGCCGCGCTGGTCAGCCTCCATTGATGCCTCATCGGCGGCGCAGTGAAGGCGCCGCGACGCGCGTCCCGCCCGCTCCCGCCACGCGTCACCCGGCATGCAGGTTCTCACCGCCCCGCTTCGCCTATAAAAGCCGACCTCCCTGCCGGTGAACGCTACAATCGCCACAACTCCCCTTCTCTCTCACCTCGTCTCACCACAGAAGCAACTCGCCCCCTCTTCCCTCGCCGACGAGCTATGGCTGAGAGGTACCTCGGCGACGGCGCGGTGGGGAACGGCTTCGGCCGCCGCCATCTCCATGAGGATGAGGCGTGCCTCCTCTACAAGGCCGACTATCCGGTGCCCCTAGACATGCGGGTGCCGGGCTCGTGCAAGTTGAGAGCCGGCGGCGTCTCCGTTTGTCGCTATCGGAGGAGCAGCGGAACGAGCCGAAGAACGTTGCCGCAGCCACACGCTGTGGACGATGTACTTCGGCCGCAACCGCGAAGACCGGATGGCCTCCACCAACGGCATCATCCCCGGCGGCCGACTCAACGCCGACGGGCGACGCGAAAGGTGGGGCGTGCCTGGCCGCACCCTCGAGGCCGTCCTCGACCACATCAAGACCGGCAACACGCCGCGCCTCGAGTACCCGGCGCGCCCGTCCTTCTCTCGCCGTCGTGGCAGTTTCCTGGATGCCGTGGCGAATGGAGGCGGTGACCTCCTCATCGTCGGGCTCTGGTTCGCTTTCCTCCGGGTCGCCGACGCTCCGCCCCGTCAAGTCGGAGCCACAGGAGACGCCGCTTGGGCGCCGCACCCGCAGCGGCGCCCTCGTCATCAATGAGGGTGGCCGCCCCTCCCCGTGTTCCCTCCACCTAGTCCGGCCTAAGACCGGGCCAGGGTTGCTCCCCGTCAGGAAGGAGCACGCGGAGATGGCCGCCGACGACGAGACCACCCTCAGGTGGGCGAAGGCGGACTACGTCCACGAGCAGGTGGCGCGCCAGCGCCGGGCCTACGCGGGGATCAAGGCCCGGCGCCGCGGACGCAAGGAGGGCGGCGTCGTCGTCCTCGACAGCAACGAGGAGGATGCGCCTGGGCCGTCAGACCCCCCGCGCGTTGGCGACCCTGGTCAGGGGTGCAGTAGGGATGACGGCGGCTCCGGCGGGACGCAGGGCGACGACGATGACGGTGGCGGCGGTGACTACAGCCAGTTCTGCAGGCTCCTCATCATGTAGAAAGCGGGCTGCGGCGCCGGGCTTCAGGTCCTTGTACATATGCTATAATGCAGTGTAATGTGTCTGGTAACATGACGGAGACCCGCACCACTCTCCTCCATGGCCTCGGCTATGTTCTCCACTGCCAAGTCGGGCCTCCCATATCCGTGCATGCCGACCCTAATCCTCCTGTGCCGATGACTCTCCTCGCCCCTTCATCGATCTCCATCGCATCAGCGTGCCCCTGTGTTGTGCGCCTTGGATGAGTGGCTATCGACCTCTGCTCTTGGACGCACCTTGGCCGGTGTGCCTCTCGGCTCTCCATCCACCTCGTCTACGCCCCGGCTTCAGCCACGCCGCCCACTCACCCACCGCCCCATCACCTCCTCGTAGATGGCGGCCGCCGGTGTTGATCCGCAATTGCAACGGCTGTAGTGACCCGCTGCCTAGCCGTCACGCTGCATCTCATCATGCTCCGCGACAAATCCTTAATTTTGTACTCACCTTTCCTTATGTCCCGTCCTCTTACGCATATTTGTTAAATTTGTTTGTACCTAAACCTATTAGCTTCTGCCGAATGATGTAATGTCGGGACTTAAGATATACGGAATGATTATTGACAATGGAGCAAACATTTATCTGATTTAGTTCATCTTTATATTTGCATTGACATATCATTCAAATATACGGAATGTTGTTTTTATAAAAATAATCATGCCTTGAGGATGTATGATTGATGGTTAGTAGATTTTTATGATCAGGTGTAGTGTTCTGTAGGTAAGTATTTTGTGATGTGATAAACAGAATCGAAGCTATTGTTATTAAATAGCTTATCATGCAAAACCGCACAATTTTGTCATCATCGCATTCATCTTATTGAACTGCATTTCCAACTAGTTTTTGTTGGAATTTGTCAATAAGAATGGATTCCACTTTACATGACCTGGAATATAAAACTTTAATTTTCCCTTCCGCAGCCACCTCATTACACTCCAACTTTTTTAATCACATGAGCCTTGACTTAGACTAGGGCCTTGTGTTAAACTAAAAAACATAATACTCAAATACACCCTGTGACTTTTATCTTCTATTCACATATCTCATTGTCCTTCATCCTCATATGGGATGCATGGTTCATGTCGACAGGAAATTACAGAAGATACAGAAAAAGCACCTCAACATGATCAATCTTTTATTTTGGAGAAATTTTATCCAGTAATTAAATATACATATCTATGGCTCGTACTTGAACTTTTCATTCTCGACGGGAATTTTCATTGGTGGTATCGTATTTATATTTTTCAATTAATGCAATGTGATGCATCTAGATCCTTCCACAGACACTCGTACTTCATCCCTCTCCCCTTCATAGATTGTCTTCCTTTATCATGCCCATGTTGTTTGTGTCAACTTATATTTCATCGAACAAACCTATACTTCTTATTTCGTAATTGACATGATGTTTTGTTTGAACCTTTACGATTGCTATGGCATAATTGTTTTACTTCAGTATAAAGAAATGCACAATCACGAATATAGCACATAACATTGTTATGTTAATTCTTCTTTGTTGTCTTTTTACATCGATTAGCTATATATTTTTTCCTTATTCTATCGAGGGAAATCAATTCACTAATGTGTGTCGTCTGCACAATCACGAATATAGCACCTATCATTGTCATGTTAATTCTTCTTTGTTGTCTTTACACATCGATTAGATCTATTTTTTTTATTCTATCGAGGGAGATCAATTCACTAATGTGTGCCGTCTGCACTCTACTCATGTTGACTCTCCATTTTTTTAAAGGAAAACTATTTTGTTGTGTTGGCGAATTCATAGAGCCCCCTAACCATCTTGTACTGGTATATGCACAATTGGATATTGTCTCCGCTGGTATATTTAAATATATGCAACTCATAGGTTCTCGATATTTTATGCTATCCAACCTCATATTTAAAATTCATCGACATGCATGGTTCATTGTGCAATGTCCTCAAGAAAAAAAAGTAATGTCTGAACATGAGCAATACCCCCACCCCTCCCCCAGTTTAGATCTAAATATTCGGCCCTACAATTCCAAGTTGAAATGGATTGTGCAGAACACCATCGTTTTGATGACCATAGAAATTAATTCGGGAATCATCCCGATAGCCACATGGTGTTGAGCACACCTATAGGATCCCCACCAGAATACCATGCCCAGACCCTCTGTATTCGCTAGATATTGGTACCCATTCATTCAGCATAAATTCTCACCACACTCACCTGATCAGTAGATCGCACAAGCACACTGTCACCACCAGAGCTCCCTTTGATGCCATGTTAGTAGGACAGTGGGCCAAAATTAGGCCAAGGCTGTCATCACGTTATGGTTGTTGGCTTGTTGCTATGTTGGACCACGTGACATAGCTACCTACTTGGCCATGTGCACATCTCCATGAGGCAGTAATATGGTTTGTACGAACCATGAACAAAACGTGAGGCATCCAGCAGCAAGTCTTGAAACATTGTATTTCATTATAGTGGCATGTGTATATCAGAACAAGGACCATATACTGGCCTCCCCTGTCCTGCTCCTCTGAGAACACTATTCATTGTACGTAAATTTTCCTCTAAAGCATGTTTATATTGCGTTTCCCTAACTTCAGTGCAGCCTACAATTAATAATTGATATATGACCTACTGATTTATGCGTAAATCTTCATGCATCCATGCATGCATATTATGGAGAACATCGCTCCAGTTCTTGAGCTGAGAGCAGATCAGCATTGATTATTTTGACGAGCTGACAAATTCCTCGGTGATGGCCAATTCTTGGCAGTTAGTTTTAAATATTGGGGTTAGAGCATCTCCAGCCACGCCCCCAACAGGCCCCCAGGACAGTTTTAGCGCCGGCACGCAAAAAACGTTTTGCGCCGATTTGGGCCGAAACTGGCGCCGGCAGACCCAGGCCGAACCAGGCGCGCTGGGGTGTGCCTGGGGCGCCGTGGAATACGATTTTGGTGCGAACTAGAATGGGCCCGCCGAGTCAGCGACCACGCCGGTTCGTCGTCCTCATCGCCTTGGCTCCTGCGGGAATGAATGCCAAGGCTGCCACGCTGCAGCGCCGGTCAGCCTCCATTGATGCCTCATGGGCGGCGCAGTGAAGGCGGCACGACGCGCGTTCCGTCCGTTCCCGCCAGCCGTCACCCGGAACGCAGGTTTTCACCGTCTCCCCGCTGGTGAACGCCATATTCGCCACAACTCGCCTTCTCTCTCGCCTAGTCTCACCACAGTAGCAACTCGCCCCCCTCTTCCCCCGCCGATGAGCAATGGCTGAGCGGTGCCCCGGTGACGCCGCGGCGGCGAACGGCTTCGGCCCCCGCCGTCTCCATGAGGACGAGGCGCGCCTCCTCTATGAGGCCGACTATTCAGTGCCCCCAGACATGCGGGTGGCGGGCTCGTGGAAGTTGAGCGCCGGCGCCATCCCGGTACCCCCCGGTGCCCACCGGGGCTGAACGGCGGGCCGTGATCGCCCGCATCCGTTCATCGCTGTAGGAGGAGCAGCGGAACGAGCCGAGGTACGCCGCCGATAGCCAGACGCTATGGAAGATGTACTTCGACCACCATCGCGAAGACCAGATCGCCTCCGCCAATGGCAGCATCCCCCGCGGCCGACTCAACGCCGACGGGCGGCGCGAATGGTGCGGCATGCCCGGCCGCACCCTCGAGGCCTTCCTCGACCACATCAAGACCGGCAACACGCTGCGCCTCGAGTACCCGACGCGCACGTCCTTCTCTCGCCGCCGTGGCAGCTCCTGGACGCCGTGGAGAATGGAGGCAGTGACCTCTTCATCGTCGGGCTCCGGTTCACTCTCCTCCGGGTCGCCGACGCTCCGCCCCGTCAAGTCGGAGCCGCAGGAGACGCCGCTTGGGCACCCTCGTCATCAACAAGGGTGGCCGCCCCTCCCCGCATTTCCTCCGCGTAGTCCGGCCGAAGACCGAGCCGGGGTTGCTCCTCGTCAGGAAGGGGCACGCGGAGATGGCCGCCGCCGACGAGACTGCCCTCAGGTGGGCGAAGGCGGACTACGTCTGCGAGCAGGTGGCGCGCCAGCGCCTGGTCTACGCGGGGATCAAGGCCCGGCGCCGCGGACGCGAGGAGGGCGGCGTCGTCGTCCTCGACAACAACGAGGAGGACGCGCCCGGGACGTCCAACCGCCCGCGCGTTGGCGACCCTTGTCAGGAGTGCAGTAGGGACAACGGCGGCTCTGGCGGAATGCTAGGCGACGACGACCACGACGATGGCGTCGGCGGCGACTACACCCAGTTCTACAGGCTCCTCGGCATGTAGAAGGCGGGCTGCGGCCCCGACGTAGTAGGGCTAGGCGTAGTTTGTTTGTTTTTTCTGTTTTTTGTACAAAATTGAATGAGAAATCACCGAGTTTGTGCCAAATTCGTATTAGGTCGCCAAGTTTGCGCCGATTTTGGGGGCAACCTGGGGGTGGCGACTGGTAAAGCAATCGCCCCCACGCCAAAAGTAAACGCCGTTTAAGCCCCAGGCGGCGCTTTCTCAGCTTCTTGGGTGGCCGAACGGCTGGACATGCTCTTAGCAGTTGGTAAAGTGCCACCATGGACTGAGAAGCCAATCTGATGAAGGGTATGGAAGCAAAAATAATGGTAGATACCCTAGTTCATTTTTTTCACTGAAATTCGTTGGATTGCTCATAAAGTTGATGCACATTATGCTAGGTGAATGAAATGTGATCAATAAAGCTAACAAATAATTACCTATTGGTTGTAACTCATGGTGGGCAGGCCTCACGAGCTTTGCTCGGACACATGAAAGCTCGGTGTGCCCACGGGGCGAACGGGTCGATCCGACTCAGCACTTTGTGCCCCTGAGTGTTCATGCTTCGACACACAATACCTCTCCCGCTTCCCCGCACGTTCAGCTCGAGGTTTGGTCCATGGTCCGAGCAAATAAATATTGTCCACACCTTTCTCTTTTTTCTTCAAAACAGAGGTCGAAGATCCAAGATTAAAGGGCCGCTAGATAGATCATATGCCCCACCTTTGTTGCCGGTAAGGAAAAAATATTGCTAAAATGCCCCGATTTGTAAACTGAAGTAGTTCTCTTTACTCCGTAACACAAATATCTAAATGGAAAAAAAAGTCACACCAATGCCTCTCATCTAGAGCATCAAAGACAATCTGGTTGTTCTGTCATAGCAAAGTCCACCCGAGAATTATGAAAAGTCGAGCGACATCATGAGACATTCTAGACAGAAATGGTGGTCGCGCCAGATGATAGGCTTGGCGGCAGCAAGGTAGTCATGCACGTTTGGAGCCCATGGATCGTGGCCATAGAGCCACGTGCCTGGAGCAGCTGGCTGGTGCGGCCTTTTGTTGGAGTGGTGCAGCCAACATCAGGAACAACTGTGGAGGCTCTCATGCGCTTCTTGGCAGAGAAGGAGCAACCAGTTGAATGTTTAGATTGCCACGGTGGTTCCCAGGCTTCCCTGTTGCACATCCGCTGCAATGAACCAGGGTAGAGCAGGTGCAGGAAGAGTTAGAGCAGAGGAGAGTGGTCCGACGAGATGCATAGAGGAGGCGAAGAGCCATCAATTTACTTTAAATTTCATGCAGAAAACCTGAAGCATAGTAGCATAACTGAATATTCATTTATTGAAAAGCCATAAAACACAATAAGTTGACACATTTTATTGGATACTGTATCCAATTATTACAAAATGACGAGCACATTTTCGCAAGGAAATGGCACACCATCGAAACCCTTACTGGAAATATATGGAAAGGAATGGAACCGCGGGAGCTATCACACCTTTTCGATAGATGCAAAGAAACAAAAATAAGATTACACGGTACTGGATAGGACATGATGTCGAATTACTCAACGACATTTCGACTATCTCGGCATGAAATCCCGGCGCATAGACTTTCTTATGCAATAGCTGCGGCAAATTCAACGTCCTTGGTACAGACACGATCGCATCCAGTTGTGCAATTCTCTATGACATCTTTCTCTTGTTCACCGACGATGACTGCATGGAATATAGCTTGCATTAGAAACAATCATTTATAGACAACGAGCAGCAATAAGATAATCAGATGCATGTAAGGATTTAATCTTACAAGTGTTTGTGGTGTTGCAGACGGAGGACGTGCATCCCAACTTGCAATACTCAATGACTTTTGCTTCGTCTGGGAAAACAAACCTCGTGTGTTTAAATATAATTCTTTGTGCTTGAGAGGAAAATGAAAGAATGGAAAGAATATGTTTACAGTTTACCTGCTTTCGGGTAAAGATTGAAGCGATCACAAGGACGCACACACTTGTCAAGAATTTTGCAACCACACAAGCTTGCACATGTTTTGCGAGAGGCACCCGTGACACGGCATGCGTTATAGCAGTTTCTTCCCGAGGTGGAACAACAACAGCTCTTGGCTTCTACCTGGGCCTGCTGTATGACTAGAACTAGTATGACTACTACCATAATCACACTCTTACGACTATTGGTTGCCATATTCTCCGTGTATGTTTATCTCACAAAACTTGCTGATGATCTAAGACTTGCATGCCCTCTATTTATAGGAGATATTGCATACTGCACCTACACGCATCTCATAGCCACAAGGCAACCCTACAATGATGTGTATTATATTGGTGTTTGCCACCATGTGGAATTCACATCACATGATACGCACATGCGTGTGTGTCCACTACGCCAAGAATTTTATGGCACATGCACTTGTTTTGCAACTTTAAAGCCCATGTGTATATATGTAATGTGAATAATCAAACACGGTTGGTGGGAATAACCACCCTTGTTTTCACCACTAGACCAATACTCAGTAAAGATTTGCTTGTTAGTTATTCCACTTGAGACTACTTAATTAATAAGATGCTAATTATTTTACCTTGTACTAATTCCTGATTAACGTGACTACACGTGGAAAATATAGTCACATTATTGGAAATATAATGCGAGCAAAATCATTAAGCAAAAACTGTTATTACCAACCAAGTAATAGTTGAACTTAAACTATAAATGATCTATTGTTTAAACATAGCTTCAGGTCCTTGTACATATGCTATAATGCAGTGTAATCTGTCTGGTAACATGACGGAGACCCGCACCACTCTCCTCCATGGCCTCGGCCATGTTCTCCACTGCCAAGTCGGGCCTCCCACATCCGCGCATGCCGACCCTAATCCTCCTGTGCCGATGACTCTCCTCGCCCCTTCATCGATCTCCATCGCATCAGCGTGCCCCTGTGTTGTGCGCCTTGGATGAGTGGCTATCGACCTCTGCTCATGGACGCACCTTGGCCGGTGTGCCTCTCGGCTCTCCATCCACCTTGTCTACGCCCCGGCTTCAGCCACGCCGCCCACTCGCCCACCGCCCCATCACCTCCTCGTAGATGGCGGCCGCCGGTGTTGATCCGCAATTGCAACGGCTGTAGTGACCCGCTGCCTAGCCGTCACGCTGCATCTCATCATGCTCCGCGAAAATCCTTAATTTTGTACTGACCTTTCCTTATGTCCCGTCCTCTTACGCATATTTGTTAAATTTGTTTGTACCTAGACCTATTAGCTTCTGCCGAATGATGTAATGTCGGGACTTCAGATATACGGAATGATTATTGACAATGGAGTAAACATTTATCTGATTTAGTTCATCTTTATATTTGCATTGACATATCATTCAAATATACGGAATGTTGTTTTTATAAAAATAATCATGCCTTGAGGATGCATGATTGATGGTTAGTAGATTTTTATGATCAGGTGTAGTGTTCTGTAGGTAAGTATTTTGTGATGTGATAGACAAAATCGAAGCTATTGTTATTAAACAGCTTATCATGCAAAACCGCACAATTTTGTCATCATCGCATTCATCTTATTGAACTGCATTTCCAACTAGTTTTTGTTGGAATTTGTCAATAAGAATGGATTCCACTTTACATGACCTGGAATATAAAACTTTAATTTTCCCTTCCGCAGCCACCTCATTACACTCCAACTTTTTTAATCACATGAGCCTTGACTTAGACTAGGGCCTTGTGTTAAACTAAAAAACATAATACTCAAATACGCCCTGTGACTTTTATCTTCTATTCACATATCTCATTGTCCTTCATCCTCATATGGGATGCATGGTTCATGTCGACGGGAAATTACAGAAGATATAGAAAAAGCACCTCAACATGATCAATCTTTTATTTTGGAGAAATTTTATCCAGTAATTAAATATACATATCTATGGCTCGTACTTGAACTTTTCATTCTCGACGGGAATTTTCATTGGTGGTATCGTATTTATATTTTTCAATTAATGCAATGTGATGCATCTAGATCCTTCCACAGACACTCGTACTTCATCCCTCTCCCCTTCATAGATTGTCTTCCTTTATCATGCCCATGTTGTTTGTGTCAACTTATATTTCATCGAACAAACCTATACTTCTTATTTCGTAATTGACATGATGTTTTGTTTGAACCTTTACGATTGCTATGGCATAATTGTTTTACTTCAGTATAAAGAAATGCACAATCACGAATATAGAACATAACATTGTTATGTTAATTCTTCTTTGTTGTCTTTTTACATCGATTAGCTCTATATTTTTTTCTTATTCTATCGAGGGAAATCAATGCACTAATGTCTGTCGTCTGCACTCTACTCATGTTGACTCTCCATTTTTTTAAAGGAAAACTATTTTGTTGTGTTGGCGAATTCATAGAGCCCCCTAACCATCTTGTACTGGTATATGCACAATTGGATATTGTCTCCGCTGGTATATTTAAATATATGCAACTCATAGGTTCTCGATATTTTATGCTATCCAACCTCATATTTAAAATTCATCGACATGCATGATTCATTGTGCAATGTCCTCAAGAAAAAAAAGTAATGTCTGAACATGAGCAATACCCCACCCCTCCCCCAGTTTAGATCTAAATATTCAGCCCTACAATTCCAAATTGAAATGGATTGTGCAGAACACCATCGCTTTGATGACCATAGAAATTAATTCGGGAATCATCCCGATAGCCACATGGTGTTGAGCACACCTATAGGATCCCCACCGGAATACCATGCCCAGACCCTCTGTATTCGCTAGAAATTGGTACCCATTCATTCAGCATAAATTCTCACCACACTCACCTCATCAGTAGATCGCACAAGCACACTGTCACCACCAGAGCTCCCTTTGATGCCATACTCTCATTTCGAAGGGTCCACCCTATGCCGGTCACTGCTACCAAAGCTTCCATACTGCTAACGGCCGCCACCAGACCCGCCCCAATGCTGGCCTCCTCCACTGGAGCTCCCTTCAGTGCTGCAACTGGCTTGTCGAACTGGTGGAAGCGGACTTAGAGTTTGCCAAATTTAGACAACATATTGTATGCAGTATAAGAGTGAACTACTTCTATTTTGAATATTAAATGGTGAAAAAACGTCTTGTTATTTGGAGAGATACTCTAGTATCGTTTTGAAGTAGGAGAGTGAAATTTCATAACAAGGAGCCTAAATTAAAGTGCTGGTTCGGTATATGCACCAGCTAGCACACTTAGTAGGACAGTGGGCCAAAATTAGGCCAAGGCTGTCATCACGTTATGGTTGTTGGCTTGTTGCTATGTTGGACCACGTGACATAGCTACCTACTTGGCCATGTGCACATCTCCATGAGGCAGTAATATGGTTTGTACGAACCATGAACAAAACGTGAGGCATCCAGCAGCAAGTCTTGAAACATTGTATTTCATTATAGTGGCAAGTGTATATCAGAACAAGGACCAAATACTGGCCTCCCCAGTCCTGCTCCACTGAGAACACTATTCATTGTACGTAAATTTTCCTCTAAAGCATGTTTATATTGCGTATCCCTAACTTCAGTGCAGCCTACAATTAATAATTGATATATGACCTACTGATTTATGCGTAAATCTTCATGCATCCATATATGCATATTATGGAGAACATCGCTCCAGTTCTTGAGCTGAGAGCAGATCAGCATTGATTATTTTGACGAGCTGACAAATTCCTCAGTGATGGCCAATTCTTGGCAGTTAGTTTTAAATATTGGGGTTAGAGCATCTTCAGCCACGCCCCCAATAGGCCCCCAGGACAGTTTTAGCGCCGGCACGCAAAAAACGTTTTGCGCCGGTTTGGGCCGAAACTGGCGCCGGCAGACCCAGGCCGAACCCGGCGCGCTGGGGTGTGCCTGGGGCGCCGTGGAATACGATTTTGGTGCGAACTGGAATGGGCCCGCCGAGTCAGCGACCACGCCGCTTCGTCGTCCTCGTCGCCTTGGCTCCTGCGGGAATCAATGCCAAGGCTGCCACGCTGCAGCGCCGGTCAACCTCCATTGATGCCTCATGGGCGGCGCAGTGAAGGCGGCGCGACGCGCGTCCCGTCCGTTCCCGCCACCCGTCACCCGGAACGCAGGTTTTCACCGCCTCCCCGCCGGTGAACGCCATATTCGCCACAACTCGCCTTCTCTCTCGCCTAGTCTCACCACAGTAGCAACTCGCCCCCCTCTTCCCCCGCCGACGAGCAATGGCTGAGCGGTGCCCCGGTGACGCCGCGGCGGCGAACTGCTTCGGCCCCCGCCGTCTCCATGAGGACGAGGCGCGCCTCCTCTATGAGGCCGACTATTCAGTGCCCCCAAACATGCGGGTGGCGGGCTCGTGGAAGTTGAGCGCCGGCGGCATCCCGGTACCCCCGGTGCCCACCGGGGCTGAACGGCGGGCCGTGATCGCCCGCATCCATTCATCGCTGTCGGAGGAGCAGCGGAACGAGCCGAGGTACGCCGCCGATAGCCAGACGCTATGGAAGATGTACTTCGACCACCACCGCGAAGACCAGATCGCCTCCGGCAATGGCAGCATCCCCCGCGGCCGACTCAACGCCGACGGGCGGCGCGAATGGTGCGGCATGCCCGGCCGCACCCTCGAGGCCTTCCTCGACCACATCAAGACCGGCAACACGCTGCGCCTCGAGTACCCGACGCTCACGTCCTTCTCTCGCCGCCGTGGCAGCTCCTGGACGCCGTGGCGAATGGAGGCGGTGACCTCTTCATCGTCGGGCTCCGGTTCCCTCTCCTCCGGGGCGCCGACACTCCGCCCCGTCAAGTCGGAGCCGCAGGAGACGCCGCTTGGGCACCCTCGTCATCAACAAGGGTGGCCGCCCCTCCCCGCGTTTCCTCCGTGTAGTCCAGCCGAAGACCGAGCCGGGGTTGCTCCTCGTCAGGAAGGGGCACGCGGAGATGGTCGCCGCCGACGAGACTGCCCTCAGGTGGGCGAAGGCGGACTACGTCTGCGAGTAGGTGGCACCAACCGGGACCAAAGGCCTTGTGCTGGTGCGGTGCGGTGGGAAGTTTAGTCCCACCTCGCTAGCTGAGAGAGCTCAGCACCTGTTTATAAGCTGCGTTGCAGGTCAGGTGCTGAGCTCCTCTCTAATATGCAGGCATTAGTTGCCTACCCTTGTCACTGCCGTGTTGGGCCTATTGGGCCTGCGGGCCTGCATCCTGGCCCATGTACAGATGGGTTTCTAGTCGTATGCAAGCCGTGTGGCCCATTAGGCGGCATTTTTTTATTTGACATAACAGAATTAAGAAATTGTTTGATGGTCAACGGAACGAGTAGAGAAGAAAAATGCCCTTATTCCAAAGGAAGTGAGTGCCAAAGCGAAAATAGAGTAAA
Organism: Triticum aestivum; assembly: GCF_018294505.1. Lineage (NCBI taxonomy): Eukaryota > Viridiplantae > Streptophyta > Magnoliopsida > Poales > Poaceae > Triticum > Triticum aestivum. The sequence continues at coordinate 750,548,338 of NC_057803.1, forward strand.
GAACAAAAGAACGAAATACAAGGGTTGCATCCGCTCTTTCAAGTCCGGACGATTCTTCCGCTAGGTTATTGAGTCCAGTATTTTTTTGAATTATTTATTTTCTTTTGATTTTTGCTTTATTTTTTTATTCTATTTGCTTTTAGCTCAGAATAATTATAATCTTTCTGTTACTCCGTTAGTTTCCAAATTTGAATAGTTTAAATTTTAATTCTTTAAAATTTGTGTGAATCACTAGTTTGTGAATAACTTCACTATAAAAATAAATTTTGAGTGATTCTTTTTCCTTCTATTTAATATTACTGCGTTTTATCATTATACTCAAAAACAGATTTTGTTATTTTAGTTTCTATCAAAAAAAACTTTATGAAAATTCTTTTTCTACTAAAGTTTCTAACAAAAAATTCTTTATGATAATTCTTTCTGCTTTTCATGTTTTGAACAGAAAATACTTTGATAATTTTAGATGCATAAATTTTATATAATTTTACTTTAAAAAATACTAGAGGTTTATAAAAGCTTTTTAGTTGATTCGTTTTGCTATTAGAGTTTTATAAAAACATTTACTGGTTTTTTTGAGCTATAAGACCTTGAAATTGAAAAGCATTTCAAATGAACTCTGAAAAGGTTGAAAGTTGGCATGGTATCATCATTTCACCCATATAGCATGTGCAAGAAAATAGAGAGAGTTACGGCAAAAACTGGATGCACTTTGTCTACAAAATGGACAATCTCTTTCGAAGTATCAGGGTTTCATACAGAAACTCGTCTGTTACAAAGGGATTTCATTTTTTTTAACTTATGTGAACTCCATAGTTTTTCTGTGTTCAAAATGCACCATTCAAAGCCACATCATCAATTTACAACCCTTTCTGACTACATTTGTTATTTTTCATGCATTTACTGATTATTTTGAGCTATAAGACCATGAAATTGAAAAGCATTTGAAATGAACTCTGAAAAGGTTCCAAGTTGGCATGGTATCATCATTTCACCCAAATAGCATGTGCGAGAAAGTAGAGAGGGTTACGGCAAAAACTGCATGCAATTCGTGTACAAAACGGACAATCTCTTTCGAAGTATCAGGGTTTCATACGGAAACTCGTCTGTTACAAAGGGATTTCATTTTTTAACTTATTTGAACTCCATAGTTTTTCTTTGTTCAAAATGCACCATTCAAAGCCACATCATCAATTTACAACCCTTTCTGACTACATTTGTTATTTTTCATGCATTTATTGATTATTTTGAGCTATAAGACCATGAAATTGAAAAGCATTTGAAATGAACTCTGAAAAGGTTCGAAGTTGGCATGGTATCATCATTTCACCCACATAGCATGTGCGAGAAAGTAGAGAGGGTTACAGCAAAAACTGGATGCACTTCGTGTACAAAACGGACAATCTCTTTTGAAGTATCAGGGTTTCATACGGAAACTCGTCTGTTACAAAGGGATTTCATTTTTTTTGAACTTATTTGAACTTCATAGTTTTTCTGTGTTCAAAATGCACCATTCAAAGCCACATCATCAATTTAAAACTCTTTCTGACTATATTTGTTATTTTTCATGCATTTACTGATTATTTTTAGCTATAAGACCATGAAATTGAAAACCATTTGAAATGAACTCTGAAAAGGTTCCAAGTTGGTATGGTATCATCATTTCACCCACATATCATCATTAATAGAAGTTCATCATCACATTAAAACCAAAGTACATACATAGTTCTCATTGAACAATATATAGATCTCCAGAGCATCTAATTAAACCATACATTGAAATTATGTAAAACATTTCAATGCAACAACAAATGCGATCATAATCGCAACCAAGGTAACAACTGATCCAACTGCATAATGATACCAAGCCTTGGTATGAATGACATATTTTTTAATCTTTTTAATCTTCAACCGCATTGCATCCATCTTGATCTTGTGATCATCGACAACATCCGCAACATGCAACTCCAATATCATCTTCTCCTCCTCAATTTTTCTTATTTTTTCCTTCAAGTAATTGTTTTCTTCTTCAACTAAATTTAACCTCTCGACAATAGGGTCGGTTGGAATTTCCGGTTCAACAACCTCCTAGATAAATAAAATCTATGTCACATTGGTCGACATAATTGTCATAAACAATAAATGAACCAAATAGTTATGAAAGGATAATATATACCACATCTGAATCATAGACAGGACGAGGGCCGACGGGGGCGGATACCAAAACCATCGCACTATATAATAACAAGGAATAATAAAAGTAAGAGAATTAGACAAGTATCTATCTGAAGTAAGAATTTTTTCCTTTCAGAAAGAAGATAAGAACTAGAGGCTCACCACGGTGGTGCCGGCGATGAGATCGGCGCGGGCGATCGACGGCGGTGAAGACGGGGACGGGACGAGACGGACCGCTAAACCTAGACAAATCTCGGGGAAAATAGAGCTCGGAGGTCGAGTTTCGAGAGGAGAAAGATTAACTAGTGTGGCTCGAGCATTTGATCGAACACCTCATGTGCATATGAGGTGAACTAGAGCACCCAAATGCCCTCCCCTCGCCGGCTTGAAAAAACAGAGCACTGTGGAGTGCTCTGCCGCGGCGATGGGTATATATAGGCAAATTACTTGTCCCGGTTCGTGGCACGAACCGGAACTAAAGCCACCCCTTCTATACCGGTTCAAGGAATGAACCGGTATCAATGGTTGTGGGCCAGGAGCACGGCCCATTGGTCCCGATTCATGCCTAAAACCGGGACAAATGGATCCAGATGAACCGGGACGAATGCCCTCGAGGCCCCGGCCGGCCCCCTGCGCTCATGAACCAGGACTAATCCCCCCATGGGTCCCGGTTCATGAGGAACCGGGACTAATGGGCTGGCCAGGCCCGAACGATAGCCCTGTTTTCTACTAGTGGTACAATAGTCCGCTAATTGCTGGCTATAGGTGATTTGATGCTGACTCAATGGTGGGACTGTTCCATTCACGGAGCCGGCCCTTGACTAGCCACAATGGAGAGTAACATACACTAGTAACATACACATATCCCTAGGCTATGTTACTACTTCATTAATGAGTAGTAACATAAGTGTGGTAACATGCAAAACTTTATTTATTAGGTTATAGACTCATATTGCATTGGGAAATGTGATGTTACAATAACTAGCTAAGTTACTAGTACTACATCTCTCCTCATTAACTCATTGTCACATAAGCAAATTTGCTGAGTTGGACTCGATGTTACTACCGAAGTTACTCCCAATGTGGCTAGTCTTAGCTGTCTGTCCATATGAAGCCGGTCAGTTGATTCCAATACATGGCCCACAACAAGTGAACGGTGCCTCTTTCACACTCAACTCAACAGGACCACTACGCCACTAGCCAGCAAGTCAAGTCAATACACGTCATACAAGTATACCCCATGCATGGGGGCCCTACTTCACCACCACCACAGCTAGCTAGCTAGACTCATCCTCGTCCAGGGCGAGGCACGCACGCCCATTTCTTCCTGCTTCATCATTTTAACTGTTCTAGCTCAGTGTGCCGTGCACACGATGATGTGCATGCGCCGCCATGTGCATGTCGTCGCCTTCGCCTTGGCGGTTGCCGGCGTGCTGACGACCCTCGCGGCCGATAAGCCGGTGGTGGTATGCGGCACAGCTGGTAACTACACGGCCAACAGCGCATATCAGGGCAATCTCCGGCTCGTCGCCGCGGGCCTACCCACCAACATCTCCACGTCCCCTGGCCTCTTCGCCACCGCCGAAAACGGCGCCGAGCCGGACAGGGCGTACGCCGTCGGGATATGCCGCGGCGACCAGGACGCCTCCGCCTGCCAAGCCTGCATCGCCCCCACCTTCAAGGACGCGCAGGACCTGTGCCCCTACAACAGGGGCGCCACCATCTTCTACGACACCTGCCTCCTCAGCTTCTCCGACCGAGACCTGCTCCTCTCGCCCACCAATTCCAACGACGAGGTGATGCGGCTCTACAATGCTGGGAACATCACCTCTGACGTCGTCAGCCAGTTCAACGCCGCCGTCTACAAGCTCCTCGACGCCATGGTCGAGTACGTGGAAACCATAGACTCGGTGAGGAGGTTCGCAACCGGGACCATCGGCTTCGACGCGACCTACCCCATTATCTACAGCATGGTGTGGTGCACGCCCGACCTGACGCATGGGCAGTGCCGTGCTTGCCTTAGCGCCACGGTTGCCCAGATGCCCTACACCTTCATCCCTAATACGCAGGGCGCCACCATCACTGGGCTGCGATGCAGCGTGCGCTACGAGGTACACCCGTTCTACAAGGGCGTCACCATGCTGCAGCTGACGGGCACCTCGCCTGGTGTGTTAATTCATTCTTGGATTTTTCCTTTCTGTTTTGCTAATTAAGAAAGCACTCTTGCTTCCTCGTGCGCGCCTCCTAAAAGTTTACACAAGTCTTAAAGTTACATAAAAAGAGTTTTCTCGCATTCACGGACAAGTAATCGCAATCCCTATTCTCCCAATTGAGAAAAAAAAAGAGAGATCAGAACTATCTAATCTTTTTTATTATAGGGGTAAACCCTAATTAATCTCCACCTTTAATTTGCTTAGGAATCCGTAAAATTTTCTAGGGGGTGTAATGAAGCAAAACTCAAGGGAAAGTTCTATAGTATCTCTTCCGGCAACTAGTAACTAACTCTGTTCAACAATACAACAAATAAGTAGTACTAGTACTAGTCCTCCTAAGAGTTAGTATTAGATATAGAATTGATATATAAACATAATAGCTAGTAGTAACAGTTAGTAAGACTCCTCTTTTTGTACTAACAATATCACTACTCCATCACTTACACAAATAACTGGCTCTCGACCAGTTACATGGATTAGAACATATTGAGAAGATATGTTAACTAGTAATATGTTGAGAACGTGTTGAGAAGCGTACATTTGCATTTGCATATGTGAAAATATGCTAATTAGTAATATGCAATAATTAAACATACCTCAATATGCTTTGATTGCAACTACCGTTCGCAAAAAAATGTCCACTGACCCTTATGTACAATAAGACGTTCTTTTAAATCATACTTTCATTTGAAAAAAAGTTAATATATATGCACACGAGTAATGGTTTCAATTTTAACTTAAGAGAATTGGCATATTGAGAACATACCAGTTACATGGATTAGAACATATTGAGAAGATATGTTAACTGTTCGATATGAGGAGAATTGCATGTATTTGCAGGTAAGAAGAGTAATGAAACCAGAAAAATTCTTTCAATCGTGCTACCTTCAGTGGCAGCTCTACTTGTAAGCATTGTGGCGTGTCTTTGTTGCTGGAGGAGGAGAACAAGAAGTAAAAAGTTACTGGCATGTAAGTTCTCCAAAAGTCTGGAATCGCTGATTGAAATATTGTCATAGGTCATTAGTGGCGCCGGATGCACTATATTAGATTGATTAGTACTTGACCTATTGTGGTCAATGACACTTCACCACCGCCGTTTACTACAGTTTACCTATATTTGTCATGGATGAATTACAGCCACCGTAATTTCAGCTGTTTTGTTCCTCTTGTAGATACTCAGAGTAGCTCTACTTCAGACATGTTGAAATGCTTTCTCTTCTGTGGCAGATGAATCTCATGTGGAGGGCATTGATAGCACTGAATCACTTATTATTGATCTACCAACAATACGGATTGCCACAGATAACTTTGCCGAAGATCATAAGCTTGGTGAAGGAGGATTTGGTGCAGTTTACAAGGTATTGGAACTTTTGTGGTACTGTGCATATTCTTATATCTTGTCTTGTTTTTTGTTACATTTAGGATAACTAACCAGTCTTGCTGGCTTTTTTGAAGAAAAAAAACAATCTTGCCGGCTGATCTTATATTTTTTTCTTGTCAATTACTAAAATTTATTACGAACACTTTTTTAAAGTTATTTGCCGACATGTTAACCTCCACAGGGCTCCCTTCCTGATGGTCAAGATATAGCTGTGAAACGCCTCTCTCGGTTTTCTCAACAAGGAATAGGGGAACTAAAAAATGAGCTAGTCTTAATTTCCAATCTGCAGCACAAAAACCTTGTGAGACTTATTGGTGTCTGCTTGCAAGAGGATGAGAAGCTTCTTGTCTACGAGTACATGCCAAACAAAAGTCTGGACACGTTTCTTTTTGGTATTATACGAACTACAATTACTCTGCTTTATTCCTATATACCAGGGAAAACAATTAAGGTATCTATCTGTAGGTCATGATTATAATATTTTACCTCATTGGACGACCAACAGATTCCGAGAAACGCAAAGAGTTACATTGGGGGAGGAGACTCATGATAATAGATGGAATTGCTCGTGGATTGCAATATCTACATGAAGATTCTCTATTGAAGATAGTCCACCGGGATCTAAAGGCAAGTAACATTCTATTGGATGCAAACATGAATCCAAAAATTTCAGACTTTGGCTTGGCAAAGCTTTTTGGAGGGGATCAATCACAAGACATCACAAATCGAGTTGTTGGAACATAGTAAGCACTGTTAATATTCATTAAGTAAGATTTTGCGTGAAACATCAAATGTTATAAATTTTCCATGATATTTCAGTGGATACATGGCACCAGAATACGCTCTACGGGGGCGGTATTCTATAAAATCAGACATATATAGCTTTGGTGTGTTGATTTTGGAGATACTCACCGGAAGGAAAAATAGTGACACCTACAATTCTGACCAACTTATTGATCTGCCAAGTCTGGTGAGTACTTATACACAGTAGTTCATAATCTATACATGATACTCCCTCTGTTAAGTAATATATTGCATTTAACTTTGATGGTTTTCTTATGAATATGGTAGTACAAATTATAATGTTGTCAAAACACAAATAAGATGGTGCCAATTTCACACCATCAGTATAAGCAATTTGGTAACATCAGTAGGCAAAGTTATAAGCTATGGCTATATCTATCAGCTGCAGGAGGGTATTAATTTAAAACTCTCATATGGATGCAGGTATGGGAATACTGGACAATGAAATCAATTATGGAGATGATTGACCCTTACTTGAGAGGCGATTCCTCGCAGGAAGAGATTTTGAGGTGCGTTCACATTGGACTATCATGCGTTCAGGAAGACCCTGCTGAGAGGCCAACTATATGGACGATCAATGTCATGCTGGATAGCAACACAATCCCGTCCCACCCACCATCCAAGCCAGCATTCTACGTAGAAATGGGTGCAAACTTTGTCTCAGAAGGTATCAATGATTCAACGCCCAAGTCGAACGCGGCGTCACTGAATGAGCTATCAATAACAGATCCAGAACCAAGATAAGTTTGGAAAAAATGAACCAGAACAAGTTTCCTATTTCTGTTCTAGGGAAACCAAAATGTTGTTCGTTTCTTGAGTTAGACAATGTTATTAGTGTGTATGTATTTTAGTACGGTTTAACTTATGTATGTGTTTGTACAAGCTATAAGATGGATCACTCTTCTCTACTGCCTAGAGGGGCATTGTATTGTAATAATTCAGTAACCAACATAGAATTCACACTGCTGGTCAACTGTGACAAAAACAAAATATTCCACAGGGCATTCTATCTTCGGACATTTTTCTATAGGTCAACTTTAATTTGATGTTGTCGATCTTTAGACATTTTTCTATAGAGTTGATCAAACTTAAACAAGTTCGACTTAGGACAAACCTAGAAGTTCACTAAATTTGGAGCAAAGAAAGGAGTGGAAGAGTGGCTGATATTTGTGTGCAATAATGCTTCCTTTCATTTTGTGATGAGGGAAGAGTGGTTAGCTAGCGTATTTATAGCTAGGACAGTACATACCAGGTACCACAATAGATAGGAAAGTTAGCTACTGGGATGTGTGTGGACACTATCTAAGTGTTGGCATTCCAAGACTTGTTCAAAGTCAAACAAAGTTTCTATTGCGCGCACATCTAAATCACAACCTCTCTCTCAATCTGTACTATGTGATGCGCAGACAGTTGGAATTTTGCGGGACCTGAGTTTATGCGCAAGTTCACTCAAAGACTTGTATGCTTTTGTGAAGTTCAAGCGGTTGCTGGAATTTGTGTGCGTGCTGTCTAAGGGTCTCTTTCACTCAAAGGAATTTCATGGAATTTTAGAGGATCCCATCCCTTAGAATTTTCTTCTATTGAGTTTATTTAGTTTATAGGATTGAAGACTATAGGATTTTTTACTATGATCTACATTGCATGCAATTCCAAAGGAAAATTTCCAACCTCATGAAAATTATTTTTCTATGGCAACCATGACATGCACCTAATCATGTAGAAAATTTGATGCATTTTTTGTGTGGTGTAACCAAATTTTACAGATTATAGATGGACATGGCTAGCTAGCCACTGGAATTTATGTGGACGCCGTCTAAACCATGTCGTCATTTCAAGAATTGTTCAGAGTTTGTATTGCACATCTAAATCATGACCGCTCCCTCAATATGTACGATGTGATGTGCAGACAGCTTGGAATATACTGAATTTGTGCATACAATTCACTCCGAGACTTGTATGTATGTTCGACTTACATTCGTTTGCAAACGTCCAACATTCATATTACAGACAACCAAGGCAGATCAAGAATTCAATTGGAGCGACACTGACGGTCTCAATGACAGTGGTGAACATGAGGTTACTGCAGGCAGAGGAGAACTGGATGCTGTGTCCGCATTCCATCGCTTGTTCAGAGTTTGTGTCTAAATCATGGCCTCTCTCTCTCTCTCTCTCTCTCTCTCTCTCTCTCTCTCTCTCTCTCACTCTCAACCTGTACCATGTGATGTGCACTCAAATTGAAATTTTATAGGATCTGAATTTGCGCTCGAGATTCACTCCAAGGCATGTATGTAAAAAAAAATTAAACGTTCAGGGTTCAGTACAGACAATAAAGGCAGACCGAGAATTCAACGTCAACCTTGGACGCAATCCGTCTAGAACGACACGACCAGTCTCAATGACACTGCTGAAGATGAGATTACCGTGGGCATACGGCGAGAGCACAGCGATGGATGGTCACGGCCCAAGGCAATCGGCCAAGGAGAACTGGACAGCGTCACACACCAATGCAGCTCCACAAGTGGACACCCGGACGTACAGTTTACTCCTTGGCTCAAGGTTGGAAATTTAGAAGAGTATCTCTCTCTTTTTCAGAAAGAGAAAAATTCACTGCGGGTCCTATTACTTGCGCTGACACCAGCTTTAGTCCCTGTGGTTACAAATACCCAAAATACAGTCATCAAACTTGCTCTAGGGGGTCATCTACGGTCCATTATACGGTTTTGTGTACGTATGTGCTGAGCTGGCGCTAGTCAACCGATGCCAAGTGTGCATTGACTGCCACATGTGCTCAGCTCGCTCGAATACGCATGCACGCAGGTTTTTTTTGCAAAACTGCCAGAACAAAAGATCTGCCCCCCCCCCACCCGGTTGCCACCTGGTCGGATCGAGCCACACCCGCTACGACCGAGCCCACCCGCTCCCAACCCTAGCTCACAGACTCCGTCGTCGCCGCCTCCCTCCGCCGCGTCGCCGCCGCCGCCCTCTCTCCTCATGTCATCTTCGAGCTCTGTTCGATCTGGGCTACGTGGTCGCTCCGTTGTAGTTCCATTGATCCCGTGCCCGGATTGTGGCGAGCAGGTCAAGTTCTACCGCTCTGGCACCGATGAGCACGAGGGGTGGGTCTTCTATATGTGCACCAAACACCAGGTCAAGTTCCTCTGCCTCAGATTCTGCATCAGATTGCCACTTGTTCTACATGTGCACGAGGGGTGATCTGTACATGCTCCATATTGCCACTGGTTCTGCATCAGATTAATCTATAATATTGCATTATGGTTTTGGGTTAGATTAGGGTACTGCAATTGGTTGGTTCTGCTGAATATGTTGTGTTTACTCTGTTTTATAGTTAACTGAATATGCCTAATAGTTAACTGAACTTTATAGTTAACTGAACTTTTTTCAGTTAACTGAATATGCTGTGTTTCCTCTGTTTTATAGGTCACCAATGATTTCTGGCGTTGGGAGCTTGAATATGTGCAGCATCTTGTTGAACATAGGGTTCTTGTTGGTGATGCTGCTGTGGATGCAATAGGAGCAACTGAGGATAAAAGGGAGGAGCTTGAGAGGAAGAGGACTGAAGCAATGAACACAAGAAGCATAGCTGGAAGAGGCATGGCTGGGAGAGATGCTGGCAGAGTTGATTTTGGGTCATTTTGCACCCCTAGTGAGAAGAACTTTGCTACCAAGCAGCAAGTTGCTATGCTGCTTGGATTAGTTAGAGAAATCCTAGTGCTGCTGAAGCTGGTGATGGCTGTTGTTGGTGCTTTGTGTGATGTGTTTCATAGTAGTTATGAACAAGTGAGATGTAGTGAAAACAGTGAGCACACTAAGTAGATTAAGTACTTGTTTTTGGTTTGGACGCATGCTTTGATGGTTATAATGGTTGCATGTTGTGATCGTTGTAATGGATAACTGATCAAGTAATATGAAGGCTAGAGTTATGTACCAATATGTTGTTATGTTATCTAGGAATGTTGAATATGTATCAATGTTGTTATTGTTGGGGAACGTAGTAACAATTCAAAAAAAATCCTACGTGTCATCAAGATCAATCTAGCAGATGCTAGCAACGAGAGAGAGGGAGTGTATCTTCATTCCCTTGAAGATCGCTAAGCGGATGCGTTACAAGGAACGCGGTTGATGGAGTTGTACTCACGGCGATTCAAATCGCGGAAGATCCGATCTAGTGCCGAACGGACGGCGCCTCCGCGTTCAGCACGCGTACAGCCCGCGTTCAGCACACGTACACGCACATCCTATGATCTAGAATTCTAGATTCTAGAGAATAAGATTCACATGTCAATCCATCAGAGGTTCCATTTCTAATTAAAGTTTTTTCTTCTGAAAACAGTCATCATTCGTACATAAACCTGAGAAAACACAACTGACCTCAAAGTAGTATATATGGATTACATTTGACCCAATCTATCCATTGGAATGCCCACTTCTTCGGTATAGGGGGTACATATAACATCAGCTGCCTCAACTTCAAAATATCAGCTGCCTCAACTTCAAAACATCCGCTACCAACAAAGATTAAAATTCAGTACAAAAAGTTCACCCAGAGGATGTGAAAAAAAACATCTAGAGGATGTAAAACATCAGGATGCAAATACCCTCAGAGATTTAAGTAACTACAAATTTCAGTTATAATCATTTGAAATTTTCAATTCAGCCAACATCAAGAGTCGGCAGTATAACTTAACATAAGCTGAACTCGCTTTTTGGTATATTTCTTAATCAACTACACTACATATCTAAGGAGCTTTGTACATCACCATACTCTAGGTGGAAAGATAAGAAAGACAGGTCAATGATTCAAAAATAATAATGGTATCACTAAGACGTGCCACTAATTTGAAATATACGATTTGATGTGTTGAGCACTATTACTCCATCAAGTAATTAGATATGACCTTCAAATCAAAACAAGCAAAAGATAATTACCATGCTATTTTATCAGTCGCCATATATATGAAGGGGAAATGTCAGAGTTCAATTGATATTAAGAGACAATGGTGAAGAAAGAACATATGATGCAATCTATCAAACGCCTTGTGAGCAGAGTAGAATGAGATAGACGGATTAGTAAGTGTCTTGACCTGCACAGTGGTGTGACATGCAAAGAACTTCATCTACGGTGCTATGCGCCAGACAGGATCAGCAGCTGGCCCTGCCATTCTGACATCACCACTGGACGCCACCTCCTAGAGATCTGATAGACTGTCGGCGACCTACATACAAGCACCAACAACATCAAGAATCAAGATCCAATATTCCCACCACCTACCCATCCAAATATAAAGAACCAAGTAACCCAGTTGGGAACAATGTAACAGTAGTACCAGCAACCTTATAGGACAATGGAGTAACCCAAGATGAGCCACCGCCACTGCTATGATAACATGGTCCTTTTACCGCCCTCCATCCCCAACCTGATCAATTTCTACATAAACAAAATTACCACAGAATGAAATCCACGTCACTGGAGCTAAATTACGCAAATTTGCATAACACTCACGGGTAGAAGATAGCTATCTGTGACGCCCCCGATTCAATCATACACTAATCATGCACGTAAATGTGTACGATCAAGATCAGGGACTCACGGGAAGATACCACAACACAATTCTAAAACATAAATAAGTCATACAAGCATCATAATACAAGCCAGGGGCCTCGAGGGCTCGAATACAAGTGCTCGATCATAGACGAGTCAGTGGAAGCAACAATATCTGAGAACAGACATAAGTTAAACAAGTTTGCCTTAAGAAGGCTAGCACAAACTGGGATACAGATCGAAAGAGGCGCAGGCCTCCTGCCTGAGATCCTCCTAAACTACTCCTGGTCGTCGTCAGCGGCCTGCACGTAGTAGTAGGCACCTCCAGTGTAGTAGGAGTCGTCGTCGACGGTGGCGTCTGGATCCTGGGCTCCAACGTCTGGTTACGGCATACGAGAAGAAAAGGAAAGAGGGGGAAAAGGGGGGAGCAAAGCAACCGTAAGTACTCATCCAAAGTACTCGCAAGCAAGGAGCTACACTACATATGCATGGGTATATGTGTAAAGGGGCATATCGGTGGACTGAACTGCAGAATGTCAGAATAAGAGGGGATAGCTAATCCTTTCAAAGACTACGCTTCGTCTTGCAGCATGTAGAAGAGAGTAGACTGAAGTCCTCCGAGTAGCATCGCATATCATAATCCTACCCGACGATCCCCTCCTCGTCGCCCTGTTAGAGAGCGATCACCGGGTTGTATCTGGCACTTGGAAGGGTGTGTTTTATTAAGTATCCGGCTCTAGTTGTCATAAGGTCAAGGTACAACTCCAAGTCGTCCTGTTACCGAAGATCACGACTATTCGAATAGATTAACTTCCCTGCAGGGGTGCACCACATAGCCCAACACGCTTGATCCCATTTGGCCGGACACACTTTTCTGGGTCATGCCCGGCCGCGGAAGATCAACACGTTGCAGCCCCACCTAGGCACAACAGAGAGGTCAGCACGCCGGTCTAAACCTAAGCGCACAGGGGTCTGGGCCCATCGTCCATAGCACACCTGCACATTGCGAGGGCGGCCGGAAGCAGAACTAGCCCCCTTAATACAAGAGCAGGCTTACGTTCCAATCCGGCGCGCGCCGCTCAGTTGCTGACATCACGAAGTGCTTTGGCTGATACCACGACATTGAGTGTCCATAACTGTTCCCGCGTAGTTGGTTAGTGCGTATAGGCCAGTAGCCAGACTCAGATCAAATACCAAGATCTCGTTAAGCGTGTTAAGTATCCGCGAATGCCGAACAGGGCCAGGCCCACCTCTCTCCTAGGTGGTCTCAACCTGCCCTGTCGCTCCGCCACATAGTAACAGTCGGGGGCCGTCGGGAACCCAGGCCCACCTCTACCAGGATGGAGCCACCTGTCCTTTCAGCCTCCTCATCAGAATCACTTGCGGGTACTCAGCGAGCTGACCTGACTTTAGTCACCACATGTGTCATGTATAAAGTATATAGTATATACCCGTGATCACATCCCAAGTGATCACAACCCGATAGTATAGTACAGCAGACGGACAAGAATGTAGGGCCACTGATGGAATACTATCATCCTATACTAAGCATGTAGGATTGCAGGTAAAGGTAACAACAGTAGTAGCAAGGACATGCTATGCAGCAGTATAGGATTAACTGAAAGCAGCAACATGCTACACTACTCTAATGCAAGCAGTATAGAGAAGAATAGGTGATATCTGGTGATCAAGGGCGGGGGGGCTTGCCTGGTTGCTCAGACAAGGAGGGGTCGTCGGTGACGTAGTCGACCACAGGGGCATCAGCATCGTCACGGGGTCTACCGGAGAGAAGAGGGGGGAGAAACAGTAAATACATAGCAAGCAAGTGCATAACAGGACAACAAGCAGAGCTAGACGTGTTCTAATGCGGTATGAGATGATACCGGTGAAGGGGGGAAACATTCGGGAAAGTATCCCCGGTGTTCCGTGTTTTCGGACAGACGAATCAGAGGTGAAATGTTGCAGGTTCACTATGCTAGGGATGTGTGGCGGACGAACGGGCTGCGTATCCAGATTTGACTCGTTGTTCTGAGCAACTTTCATGTAGAAAGTATTTTCATCTGAGCTACGGTTTATTTTATATGATTTTCTAAAGTTTTAAATCATTTTTAGAATTTATTCAATTAATTTAATTCAACATTATCGAGAATAGTGCATGCTGATGTCAGCATGACATCAGCATGACGTCAGCAGAGGTGTTGACTGGGTCAATCTGCCGGTGGGTCCCACTGGTCATACTCTGCTAACTAATTAACCAATTTAATTAGTTTAATTAACAGGTTAGTTAGGTTAGTTAATTAATTATGTTAATTAAACATGATTAATTAAGTTAATTAATTAATTTATATTTATATTATTTTTATTTTTATTTTCTCTTTTTTTATAATCGTTCTGGGCACGGGGCTCGTTTGTCATAGGCCCAGGGGGCCGATGCGGGTTAGCGGGTTACGGGCGCTGGCGCCCAGCCCAATTGGGCATACGCCCAGATCGAAGGGGGAAGCCGCCGGCCACGGGCACGGCGAGGACGGCCACCTGAGGCGGTAGTGGCGAGGCCAGGCGAGGTGAGGCAGCGCGCGGGCGCGACGATTGACCAGGGGCATGCGAGAGCAGGCGAGGTGGCTCGGTCGGGTGGGGATGGCGCCGGAGCATGCCGCATGATGCGGCGGTATGGGTGGGGACGGCGTTGCGCGGGCGTGTACATCGGGCGTGGACGGGTCGCGCGGTGCGCATGGCGGAGTACGAGAGCAGAGAGGGGGGAGGAGAGGGGAGGCGCAATCAGCGCGGCGGCTCACCGCGAAGTTGTAGGGAGGGGGCAGTGGGCTCGAGGCGGCTTGGGGTGGTCCGGCGACGGCGGGGCGAGGACGAGGCGACGACCGACGATGGAGAGGCGGGGTGGGGCGGTCCGGCGAGGGCAACTCCAGGCGGCAGACGGCGGGACGGAGCAGGCGGCGGGGCACCAGAGACGGTGCGATGTCGGGCAGCGGGTGGCGCCATCGGGGGCCCTTCCAGATCCAGCAACGGGGGGGGGGGGGGAGGATGGGACGGCGAGGCGGCCTCGGCGAGGTGCGCTGGCATGGTGGCGGAGGAATGGGGGGGGGGATCGTGCGGGGCGATGGGGAGGGGCGTCGTCCCGATCCAGGGGCGAGAGGGAGTGAGAGGGGATCGAGCGAGAGAGAGTGGGGCTAGGGTTTCTGGCGCCCGGGGGGAGTAGTAGCAGGCGCGGTTGGGCCGGCCTGGCGGCCCTGTAGCCTGTTGGGCCGAGGCCCAACTGGGGGGGGGGGGTGCTTTTACTTTGTTTTGTTTTTGTCTTAATCATGTTTAGTCTTTTCCTTTTATCTATTCTTCCCTTTTTTTGTAGTTTCTTTTATTTATTGTTTTATAAAAAATACCACTAGTGCCTAAATTTGTATTTATCAACAAACTAATGTGAGATTAATTCTTAACCAATAATAAAATAGTTTTAGCATTTTATAAATTCAATAGGCATTTGTTTAATTGTTTTCACTACTGTTTTAATTGTTTTAGAGCCTTTAAACATTTTATCAAAGTTTGGTTTCTCCACCATCATTACTTACGATTTATTTGACACAACCCGAACAGTTTAGTTTTGATATTTGAAAACTTTAATTGTTTGACTTGATTTTGAATTTGAATTTTGAATCGGTGTTTGAACTAACCCAAGATTAACTACTATGACAGAGGTGACGGGGCATCATTAACGGGTTTATTGTAGCCTAATTATCCGGGCGTCACACTATCAGTCGTAGTAGTATTGGAGGTTGTGGTCGTACCAGTGTCACAGCTCGATCTGTTCAGGTGGGAACCTTTGTGGCTGCTCACCTCGTTGTTTCTTCCATGGATCTGGAGCTCGGGGGAGAGGCGTCACTGTTTCTTCCCATCTGCCTTGCCTGATCTTGGCTTCCGAGGCATGACACCATCGACCCAACGCCGATGGCGTGCTCGCAGCCACTTCCCCTCCTTTGATAGGGAGTCGAGGTTCGGCGCAGACCCTACTCTCTGCTGCTTGGATTGCTTCTCGGTGGGCGACAAGATCGCCCTCCAAAGAGGAAATACATAAATGATGACCCTTGGTAAGAATAGAATTTAACAAATCAAGCGAGTCAAGATGTAAATCTAATTATATGATCAAAATAAAACCATTAAATAATAGGCGAGTCAACATGATTTTAACTGACCAAACTTCAAGCGAAACACGGTTTATATAATTATATAATTTAGTCATGAAAAGTTGCAATTTTGCAAACATACTTCCTAGTTGTCTTCCTGGGAGATAATCAACCTTGTAAATATTCATCCGGCTGACATGACTTGTCATACTAATCAAACTGGACTTAATTATCCAACTGAGTGCAGGTAAAATCTTGTCAACTCCAAGAAAATGACAAACTTAAACCAAGTATAATTACAGTGGAACTAAATTTTGAACATCCTGCTCAATATAATGCAGTTCAACTTATCCTTTTCCCCGAAAAATAAAACTCATGTTCAAAATATGCCTACGTTAATACCTTTGATTTGATAATGTCCACAAAGCAGAGTCTAAACAGCTGCACTGGACCAGAATGCCATCTATCTTGTTGTTTTCTGTATGCTTCGTATGACTCCAGCAATTCACACTAACACTAAAATGGAAATTCATGTAGCACGGTTTGAATGATCAGTAAAGGTATGAATGCCATACAGAAAAGTCATAAACTATAAGAGACATTATTCAAGTACCTGAACATCGTTAAGAATTCCATACAGAAACTTCCATCCCTTTGTATGTGCTCGGACAGCAATATCCATGTATTCAACTGTCGTTCTCTCCATCCATATTCCCGAGTCCTCGAGTGCCTTAATTCTCCACACTCCTGCATTTCCATTGAACCCCAAAAAAATTGAGGAATGCTCCCTTAACCTGCTGTTCAACCTCAAAGTGGAAGCACAGATTTATGTTTTGCAGCCTAAGTATTTGAAATTTTATGAACAGAAGTAGAAACATCATGAACATACATGATTGAGAGCTTTAACTGAGTTACCACTTACCATTATTTAGTACAGGGGGAAATCAAGGAGTTGAGATTCTCAATGTGCATCCTATTTGCCACCCAAATGAGTTCAAGTTCTCTCTTTTTTTCGAAAAGGGGGTTTACCCCAGCCTCTGCATCACAAAGATGCATACGGCCAAAACCATCCATGGAGAACCCAACGTTTTGTGCATGATTACACCCTAGCTACCTCCTGCACTTATATGAAAGCTTATCATAAACAGGTTATAAATAGTAAATTAACAACTAAATATGTAGGCATATAGTCATCAACTTTAGTACTCTAGCGAGTATGAGCTTCTGTAATTCATGGTGAGAATGGCATCTCAGTTTGGTCACGGAATTGACAGTGTGCATCAATTCAACTGATTTAGTTACCTTATCCATCAGATGTCAGATCGACGCAGGAGAGTGGAACTGTTGAACAAAGCAACCAAATCAAAGCCTTGACCGGACCAAAAGGGGAGCAAGCAACAAACCTGATGTAGCAGTGGAGGTGATTGAACTCGTGGAAGCTGTCATCGCCGTCGCGGCCGTCCATTCGCCAGTTGTAGCAGCTCCACATCCACCTCTGTGGCGCCCGCATCGGAGCTGCAGCCGCATCCGCTTGTCGTGTGCGCCGGCTTGGCCCACCTCATCCCTTCGAGCCTTGAGCTTTAAATAAAGGTAGCCAGGGGAGATCATGTACGTTGGTGGCTGCTACTGGAGCCGGCCGGCCATTGGAGGCGCCAGGACTGGAAAGGATGCAGGCGGACATCCACCCGACGGCGCCATGCCCCCGAGCGACAAACGAGGAGGAAGGGGCAGAGCACTAGCAGGGGTTTGAGGAGGTGGAGCTCCGGGCGGACATCCGGTAGGCGGGAGATGGAGAGGACACGAGCGCAGGGCGACGGCGGCGGCGGCGGCGGCAGTAACCCTAGCCGCGGGAGGAGCAGCGCTGTCCACGAAGAGGAGGAAAGGCCACTGGCTTGCTGCCCAGTCCGGCTCTCGATCGTGTTTTTTTTAGGGATCGTTCGTGCTTTGTTTTGTCGGCAGCGTTTTTGTCCCTAGCTAGTCCGACGTGGACACGACCAATGAGCGCCCTTGATGCACACCTTATTGTTTTGGATGTTGTTGGACACAATATATACTAGTAACTGGCAATTGCTTTGCACTCGTTTATAGCATGCATGTCAACGATTCATGTTGACTTCTTCAATTTTTAAAAAGCTAAAATTCGTTATTTATTTTTCCTAGTCATGCAACCATTTACGCTTTCCCGTGATACCAACCGGGACTAACGGTCCTCCTTCCTGGGCACCCCGCAGAGGCCATGTGTGGAGCCCTTTCTATCCCGGTTCGTAAGCGAACCAGGACTAAAGGTTTTGGGTTTTAGTCCCGACCTTTTAGTCCTGGTTCCAGAACCGGGACTAAAGGCCCTCTAAAATCGGGACTGATGCCCTGTTTTCTACTAGTGCATGGATGGGGGCAAATGAATTTGCGGAATCCATAGAAAACAGGACAATGGAGCGAATAACCGTTAAATCTTGAACCATAGACCATTAAACGGCTCCACATGGTGATGGTTGTCAGTAACGAAACCTATTGAGATAGGGGACACATCAACTAATTAGAAGATCTTTGTCCGGCCCGGAAGAAAAGTATATAGTTGGAGAATCGTAGACCTGTGGGACTCCAGACCATACATGTCGCAACAACCTTGTCCAGCTCAAACAGTGACGAGCGGTGAAAAGTAGTGGTTAATGGAAAGCTTGACGGAGTCTAGAAGTCCAGGTGGAGGTCAAGCTAATAATGAAGATAAGAGGCTTGAGAATTTGAGATGAGATGGATGCGAGCGTGTGGATGCCAGGCTGCTGTAAATGTGCTTTTAAACCATGGGGAACTGGCTCAGCCGTCTGAGCATCATCCAACCCAATCAGCCTTCACAGCTCTCCCGGCGAAACTAAGGAGGGACGTACGGGAGAGGTGCTGCAAATTCTCTATCTTTTGGTTTGTGTTCGTTTTGCTGTAAATTCTCTCTCCTTATCAGCTCTATATAGATTTTATCTGGAAAAAGAAGACTTCTATACATTTTGTAAAGCTGCTCCGTATAGACACGGCATGAGCCTAATCTACATCCGCTACGTACTATGCACGCAGTTCATAGCATGCCATGGCACCAAGTTTATGATTTACATTTTGCAGGTGACAGGTGTTGCCTCATGCGTTCTCGCAAGCAACTGGCCATGCTATTGCTGTTGGCACTGTTGCTGCTCTGTAATGACAGAGTTGGCAACGTCAAAGGCTTAACGATCCACGAGAGTAGCATCGTCGATCTGCATGCGCTGCTCGATTTCAAGCAGGGCATCACCGACGATCCACGAGGAGCCTTGAGCAGCTGGACCAACAACACCCACTTCTGTCGATGGCGTGGTGTGAACTGCACCACAACACGTCCGTTTCGCGTCTCGCGGCTTGTCCTCACCGGCCTGGATTTAGCAGGACAAATCACCTCCTCTCTTGGAAACATGACTTTCCTTCAATCACTCGACCTTTTTTTTTTGGAAGGTTCAATCACTCGACCTTGAGTGGAATAACTTCGTCGGCCCCATACCTATCCTTGGCCGTCTCCAACAGCTGCACACACTTCGGAACGAGGTGACGACAATTGCAACCGACGATGCCTTCGACAAGGAGACGGCACCTAAGGTGCCGCCGTCATCCGCCATGATCGAGGTCAACATGGTTTTCACAGGCAATCAAGGCACTCCGAGCCAGCAGCAGGACGGATCGGCACTGAACTACGCTGTGACGGCGCATGTAGGGAACCAGCGACCCTCGCCGACCCCTCAACACGCCGCTGGTTGGCCCACAAAGTTCCTTTATAGCTCGTCCTACATGGAACCTCTTATCTTCAGCCCTTCAACATTGCTTTGAGACCCGTACTTTTCAACTAACTTGCAACAAGCAAATTTCTCTTTTTTGTTTCTCTCAAATGAAATAACATATGGACTTCAAACTTTTCAGATCAAACAAACTTTACAACTTCAATGTGTGAAAAAACTTTCAGATTTTTTGGACCAACATAAATATACAAAATGTGAATTTTTTTGATTAAAAAACTAAATTTTAGCATTTTAAATGCATGAACAAATCTGAAAGTTTTTTCCCACGTAGTAATTAGAATGTTTTGTTGTCCTGCAAAGTGTGAAGTTTATACGTTGTTTCGTTTAAGAGAAACAAAAATGACAAATGTGCCTGCATGGATCTTGATGCCAAAATGAATGGCTAAGATAAGGGGTACCGTGTAGCTCCAGCTACACAAAACCACACTCCTGGTTGGCCATAGGCAGAACCGACGACTGATCTTGGTGGGACCAGATCCACGGCTGCCACTGCGCCCACCATCGCGGGAGAACTTGGGCTCCCACGGGCCATGGAGGCTAGTGTGGCCGCCGCACGACCAGGGGCGCCATCCTTGCCCCTGCGTGCAACTCCCCCCGGGCCACGCCCCAGCCACACCAGGAGGTCGGCGCCGCATCCAGACTCCTCGGCTCCTTCGGCTCTGGGCCTGCCGCCACCGCGGTCTACGCTGTTAGCCAATAAACCGTGACGTGTGTGCGCTGTACGCGTGCGTGTGTGCGTGCACTGGATGTGCCTGGTGCGATTCTGGCCGCGTGCTGGCCGTGGTGTGTGCGCGTGTGTGTGCTCACGTGTGGTGCGCGGGATGTGCGTGTGTGTGTAGCTGTTAGAGACCAGGTCCAGGGCTCGGCGTGTCGCGTGCGTTGCGGGCGCGCGCGGAGGACGCGGCCAGAGCGAGCTGGGTCGTGGGCGCGAGCAGGCAGGGGCGTGGAGAACGTGTCCATCGTGTGCCTGGGTATAAAACCCGTGTGTTGGTCATTGTAACAGTGGGGAGTCGAGTTCGTGCTCGCCGGAAATACACAGGAGCCGTCCGTAAGGCAAGGTGTTTGAGCGCCTGGAAATCTTGTGTGTTGCCTCCCCCTGGCTTATTTCTTGTCTCCGGTGATCGTCGTGCTCCGGTGGTTCGGTTTCTGCAACAACATACGCCGGCGGCAGCGGCGGATGGGAAGGTAGCAGTGCGAGGAAGCCTTTGACGGCGCTAGGGTTCGCCCCTGGCCTCACCCCGAGGAGACGACGCAAGGGAGTCACGCGAGGGGTCTGGATGTTTGTATAGAAGAGCTCTTGGTATTTCATGATCCTTTTTGGATCCTTTGTCAGATGTCTCCTTTCGGGACCGTTGTAGCCATTTCATGATGTGCAAAGGTACATTTAGCTCTTTCTGCCACTTGACATTTCATGAGGTAAGAATATGCTAGATAGAATGAAGCACCATATATTATTCTGTGCTTTTGGGAAAAATAAAATTGGAAATGGTCCATATATTATCCTGCGTGATTACAAAATTTCTCGTTTTCCAGTTATTCATCTAACTGTAATCTGTGGCCGCATCTTTAGTATAGAGTTTCTGTTTTAATCTTAATGCATGGAGTATATTGCAGAAACCACAAGACAAAAGAAGAATGGAGCTTGGTGTGGAGAGGACAGAGGATCAAACAGGTGTTTGAGGAGATTATTGCCAAAAAAACTACGGGTGGAATCCCTCGAGGAAAAGGATTGGAGTGGGATAAGCTTCTGATGGTGTTTTCTGTTCTGATCCAATTTGTGAGGTGGAGGTCCTTGTAATCTTTGTGGTTGTTCAGGTTAGGTGTTGTGTTCCCCCATCCTTTAGTCTATAAAATGGTAAACGAGTAACGCTGAGCGTTTGTTGGGTTGTCGCTTCAGTTTCTTCTCCTTCGAGTCTCTACCTTGTAATAGGTTAAGTAAGGTTAGATTGCTGGCCTGTGCTTTAATTTCTACACCTGCAGCTGGATGTGTTCTCAGGCTGTGGCCTTTTGTTTCTGAACTTCGTAAAACCTTGATGCTGGCGGTTTCTCAATGAAAATCAACGAGGAGGCTCGATGTTTAAAGAGAAAGTAATCTATGGCCACATGCTAGGCTTTTTTCTTTGGGCACCACTAGGCGCCGGCGCACCGGCCGAATGTTTCGGCCGGTCTGCTCCCAGCCGCCCGATCTGCTCTGCAACACCGTCAGATCCGAGCTCCTCTGCTATTTTTTTTTACCTTGTCCTTGTCTCCCCGAACGCTCGCTGTGCCGACCGCCCGTCGGGGCCGCCCCATGCTCCGGCACTCAGCTCGTCCAATCCGCTCGCCGCCCCGGCCGCCCGTTGGGGCCGCCCCGCGCTCCGGGACTCAGCTCGCCCCAACCGCTCGCTGCCCCCGCTGCTCGTCGGAGTGCCATGGATGCAGCTCCGCCTCACCGATGATTGGTTCCAGCAAAAACACAGAGATGCCCCGTGGTAGCATTTTCCCGTGTCAGTCGTAGCAAATGAAGACAACGGTTGCAGCAAAAAAATCCATGGGTGTCGCCATTGTAGCAAAAATGTTAATCGGATGTAGCAAAACACAACGCCAATGGTAGCAAAAACGAGGATGTTGCAACAAAAATGTCGTCCTCGTCGTCGCCGGTCACACCTCAGTCGTAAAAAAGCACCATGGCCGCATGAATGGATGTAGCAAAAACACAGACGGTAGTAGCAAAAATTGACACGGTTGTAGCTTTTATCTCAATGGTTGAAGCTTTTCCTCTTTACGGTGGAAGCTTTTCTGTAAAATGATTGAAACTTTTTTCTTTTTGAGCAGCGCCTGGGTGAAAGCTTTTCTGTATCGTTCGGTTGAAGCTTTTTTCTTCAAAGTTTGTAGCATTTTATATAGACGGTTGTAGCTTTCCTCAATAGCACTGAACGCTTACAGCTTTCTGTATATACGGTTGAAGCATTTTTAATCTTGGGTTGAAGCTTTCCTATCAACGGTTGCAGCACTCGCCAGCCTCCCCAGCTATCACGCATCTTTGGTTGAAGCAAAAAATACCATCGGTTCCAGTAAAAAATCTCTATGGTAGTAGCAAAACCAAAACACAATTGTAGCAAAAAAAGGTCATCCATCGTCTCGCCGTGACGTCGAGGTTCCAGCAAATTTGGGCCGCGGGGGTGCTGTCCTGCCATGGCTGGTTGCAACTCCGGCGTGGCCGGGTCCGGCGAGGTAGGGAGAGCTCCGATGCACGCGGATCCGCGCGGATCTGGTCAAGGGCGGCCAGATTTGCTGAACGGCGGCGCGCCTGGGAGGCCTGCGGCCGGCGCGGGGCGATGCGTTGACCATGGCAGCAGGGAGAGAGAAAGAGAGAGATGTGCGAGAGGAAGAAGAGAAAAGGGAGGAGGACTAGTCGTCTCAGGTCCATCAGGCCACGTGGTTGCTCATAAGTGGGTCACATCGCGCGCGCGTGGACTGGACCGGCCGAAGCTTCGGCCGGTGCCCCGGCCCCAAACGTTTCTATTTCCTCTATAGTACTTGTTCCTGCAAATTTGCGGATATTCAAACGAGCTGGCAAAGTTACGTATACAGTGATCGATACCGACTCCTCCAACAAATACTATGTGTGTGTGTATGTAACAAGATGTAGACTTGATTAAGTTAACACTATATGTGAGGAAGGCTGGGAAGACTTGGCTTGATAACTCATGACACTGGTGAACACTACTAGGGAAAAGCCTATACACAGAATCTTACTTGCCACGTTAAACATTTTTAAAATCCTCAAAAACCTAACAGAAAAAAAGTTACGGGGCTTTTAAGATCTGGAGGCAAAAAAATTCAAAAAAAATTCAGTTTTTTATTTAATTTTTGTTAAATCTGGTCAAACTATGGTCAAACTAATTATTCAAGAATATTAGTGTTACTAAATAATTATTTTAGTTTTTTTAAATTTTGGTCAAATCTGGTCAAACTATGGTCAAACTGTGGTCAAATCTGGTCAAACTATGGTCAAATTGTGGTCAAACTAATTATTCTAGAAATATTAGTGTTACTAAATTTTTAGAGCAATAGTTTCATACTCAAACAGTGAAATGTGTGACTTCATGCTCAAGCTGAATTCCTGAGGTTAATAGGATTGACATCTTACTATTGTCAGGAAAACAATAAGTGCAGACTTGGAAACGAGGGAGAATAGAACCCGGAAGTTAAGCGTGCTCAGGCTAGAGTAGTGAGAGGATGGGTGACTGTCCGGGAAGTTTGATGATTTGGAATGATTAGAGATTAAATTGAGCAACGCTGATGGGTGATTAGAGATTTGAGGTTAAACTAATTCTGAAATTTGAAAATTACTGAAAAAAATTGTTTTTTTTTTTAAAATTCAAAAAAATATATCAGAGATTAGAGATTAGTAGTAGCGCGGGTTGGCGCGCTACTGCTAAAGGACGTAGTAGTAGCGCGGGTCGCACCCGCGCTACTGCTATACGTTAGCTGTAGCGCCTTATTAGTAGCGCCGGTCCCCACGCTACTAATAGGCCCAAAACCCGCGCTGCTGCTAGGCTTTTCCCTAGTAGTGGAATGGCATCAGTCAAAGCACGCTCAAAGAGTGTGAGAGTAGAACAAGATATGTTTAGTGAATGGTCAAGTCTTCATTATTGACCAAGCGTTATAAGTCAACCAATAAGAGCGGGAGCTCCCATTAGCATTACACCTCAATTACTTTCTCGCATTGGCTAGTGATCGATAATTAAAATGTAATCACCACCATCAACAATATAAATGGGTCTCATAAGCAACATTAGCATGGATGTGTGCATCGCAATAATGCAGAGGCCGGGGCTTTCAGCCGGCACCCATGGAAGTCCCGGGCTGGCCGGGAATCTCCAAGTGGGGGGAGTAAATTTTTGCGGAGCAAGACGCAGAGGTCGTTGCAGTGATGCCTTGACTTCCAGTGTTTTTTCCCGCAAATTTGTTGATGCTTGCGAGCCGGATGGGGAAGTCGTTGGTCTTGCCCTAGTACAAACCATTGTGATTGTAGTTTGGGTGAAAGACGGGCGACACATTGATTGGAAAATTATTAGATCTTATTTTTTTCAGTCTCGCACATGGAAAAGAAAAAAAGGTTGCTAGCAAGAATTGAACCTAGAACCTGTTGGTTGAGGCCATAGCACGCTACCAACTGAGCTAACTCTCCTTTCTTGTTTTACATGCAGGTTACATGTTTTTTATACCTTATTAAATGAGTGGAAAGGAAAAACAACTCAATCCGTTTCTCTCAGGCGACAAAACTGGGAACTTGTGTGTAAATAGCATGGTATTTGACGCATGCGGACCTAGTAAATTATGATGCAAAGACCGTGATAACTTATGGGTAAATAGCATGATTATGCATCGTAGATCTAATAATTTACATACAAATACCCTTGGTAATTTTGACCCGAAAAAATGTGAAATAATCTAGTCCGGTAACTTGTATGTAAATAACATGATAATATAGACACAACAAAGTTGATAACTCGCGTACAAACACTCTGGTAACCATTTGACCCGAGAAAAAATATTGAAGAACAACCCCTGATAAATTCTGTCTAAATAGAATGGTAGTATACACACAACAAAGTTGATAACCCACGTACGAACACCGTGGTAACTCCTTTGACCCTAGGATAAAAGTTGTTGGAAATCATACCCCAGTAATTTCTGTGCAAATAACATGATAATATACACACAACATAGCTGATAACTTTGACTTTGAAAATTTTCTATTTGGAAAACATTACTCCGATAATTGTTGTGTAAATGACATGATAATTTATGCACTGCAACCCTGATAATTTAGATACAAAATATGACGGTAATATTCCAACGTGAGGGGTGCTTGAAACGTACCCTGATAATTACTATGTAAATAGTATGATGATTTATGTACCGCTGTCATGATAACTTATGTACAAACACCACGATAATGTTGATCTAGAAAAAAGTTTTAAAAAACATCTCTTGATAACTTTTGTGTAAATGTCATGATTTTTACAGACTGCAAAGTATAATAATTTTGTACAACATCCAGCCGTATCTTTGACCCAAGAAAAAATATTTAAAATATTCCCCGATAACTTATGTATAAAAAGCATGATAAGTTACGTACCAAATGGTTGATAACTTTTGTACCCTCGCAAAAAAACATGTGTACCCTGGCATGCTTTTTACAACGAAGTTATCATGATATGTCAACAATTTTTACTACGTTAAAATTACCATGATGTTGTAACTATTAACAGAGCAGCCGGGCCATCTATATAGGATAAAAAATATAAAAGGAAAGAAAGAAAAAATATTCGTTTCCAGGTCACGCTAAGTGGCAGTACAAATACTATCTAACCTTAATCTTTTCATTGGCTCAATCTAGACCGGGTGGTTGCGAACTATTGTGGATACCAATAGGTGGTTGGTTCGATTCCCACTTCATCCAATTCTTTTTATTGCGCTAGAAGAAAAAAAGATGCGGTGGATCGATTCCCACATCGATAGAAGCGGATCGTACTTACGTGGGTGGAATCGATCTGTCGCTAAGGTCGTTAGCACAGTCCATTATATAATTAAGACAAGAGTCAAACAAGCCATCACGTTAATCCACATAGGCTGAAAATATATGCCCCGTTGATTACGAGAATAAGGGCTGAGATTAAAAGATCTAAAAGTTATGCAAAACAATAACATGTACAATTTTTGGCATTTGGCACGTACATAAAAACGTGCTATAGCATATATATGTGCCTTCCAGGAAAAAAATAGACACACAAAATAATATGCATTTATACGCTATCACGGACACGGTGCAAATATATTGGAGTTGGACCCCTCAAAAAAAGATATTGGAGTTGGAGTACTAATCGGTCTGACACAAAGTACTTAGGGAATCGGTAGAAAGAGTCCGGTCAAAAGAAACCTAAAAAAGTCACACACGGAGATAGATTATACATGCCCCTGCCCGCTGTTATACAATTAAAAAAATCCACATAGGCTAAAAATATATGCCCCGTTGATTAAGAGAATAAGGGCTGAGATTAAAAGATCTAAAAGTTACGCAAAACAATAACATGTACATTTTTTGGCATCTGGCACGTACATAAAAACGTGCTATGACATATATATGTGCCTTCCAGGAAAAAAATACACACAAAATAATATGCATTTATACGCTATCACGGACACGGTGCAAATATATTGGAGTTGGAGTACTAATCGGTCTGACACAAAGTACTTAGGGAATCGGTAGAAAGAGTCCGGTCAAAAGAAACCTAAAAAAGTCACACACGGAGATAGATTATACATGCCCCTTCCCGCTGTTATACAATTAAAAAAACAAGTGCCGGCCATGATAAATCGATGCACTACATATAGATTTCTAACACGCCTCAGATTGAGGCAATTATGTCTAGCGTATAAATAAAAACATAAAAAGAAAGAAGCAAATATTTACGTCTGTTTATAGCGTCGGCATGTCCAGCTGGTATGTACATGCTAAAATAAAAAAAATCGACAAATAACCATGCATGTATATAGCTGAAGAATTTTTTTTTGGCGTACTCTCTTTGTTACTTTTTATAAGACGTTTTAGAGTCCACCACAATGTCAAAAAAATGCCTCATATTAAGTCGCTGGGGTTGTGGTAAGAGAACAATTGTTAGAATAATCACTATCTTAGCATCAAATAGTTTTCACTTCAGAAAAAATCAAAATGATCTACATACGTAGTAGAAAATTCATCCTCGAGGTCAGGCCAATGTGTGGGCACGTAATGTGGGAAATCCGTGCACGGATGTCATGCTGATATCAGGATGTATCTATATCCGTAAGTTTCCTAAAAAAATATACGGAAAGCATCCACTTGGTGAACTGATTGGCGCAACTGAAAAACATCTTCATAAACGAATTAACATTTGATTAATAGAAAACATATATATGTTGGTATGCAATAAGGAATAAGATAAAAAAAGTATAGTAATGGAAATTTTAAGTGGAAGCCTATAAATAATTTAAATTGCTAAATTAAAAAGAAGTTATGGAAAATTTATGTGGAAAGTCTACATACAATTTAAATTGCCAAATTTAAAAGAAGTTATGCATAAAACTATTATTAGGTGGATAAAGAAAATTATGACTTTTCAAACATAGCTAAAAATAAAAAAAAGTCAAAAGAGGTTTCCATACGAACTACATAGCGTCCTAAGAAACATCCACTAGAAATGTCTTAAATAGCTCAAGTTATAATAACTCCTTTTAAAATGAAACTAAAAATAATAAATAAAAATATATGAAAAACTGGTGGTCACGGACTCCATATATAGAGAGAAGCTGAAACCTTCAAATAGGACGGACAAAGAAGTGACGAACCTATATGGGCAAAAAGGTATATGTTTTATCATGCATTTGTTTTACGTACGCCGAAGGAAAAAACATGGAATTTTGATTAGATATATTTACATGATTAGGCCTGTAGTACAGGAAAAAGATCTTCCTGAGTAGAAAAGTTTGTAGTACATGAAATATTAGGCATCATTGGATTGATGCATGTACCTTTTCGCATTAGCAAGGTTGGCAACGAACGGATGCGATGAACTTCCCACAAAATAATGAAATAATGAACAGGTGACAAAGATATCTGAGCATGCATGAGATCGTGTAAGAATAATCGCAAGTTGTGTGTTAATATGCTATGTGGGTGTGCGTGTGTATCACATGAAGAAAGCAACACAATATTATGGCAGCTAAGTGATAAGTAATTTTTGTTGTTTGCATTACAACATGATACAAACTTCATGTGCACAAGTGGAAATTAACAAAATTTGGAACCATGGGGAATCATGTGGATGTCTGATATTATACTAATAAAATAAATGAGACGTGTCGGAAAAAACCAGTAGAAGGTGTACCTATAAGTCTTCACTCTTTAGATTTAACTATTGGTTGAGATTTTTCTACTCAACTTTACTAATTTCTGTTATTAATATACGTCAAAGGAACTAGAAAGAATCATAAGCTATTTAATGGACTAAACAAATATAATTAATTCAACATTGTTACAAGACTAACTATTTTTTTAATTGAGGTAGTGATCAAGTGTACCGCAGATTCATCATAGACCAACCTTATTTTTGTGCAACATTTATGTAGGTGGTCAACAATTTCAACTAAATCATGACAATTCACGGTTGGGACAAAGTCAAATCAAACAGACAATAAGCACTAATTGGTGATGATGAAAATATTTGTATTTCACAAGTAAAACAACAAAATTTATCTTGGATATTGCGGAATAATGTTGGCATAGAAAATATTGCCAAATTTGTCTATCGGTTCATGGGTCAAAACTCTGAAACAATATCTCTTATAACTGATAGAAATCTAGCCGCGCAAATGCGCGGGTCACTCCGCTAGTTTGCTTGACAAATTCAAAGTTCGGACTGTAATCGTGGTGAGTCTAGTCAGTGGATTAGATGACGAGGAGGTAGATATTCCATATCTCTTCACAAGCTACCAAGGATATGAATGGCTGACCATTTACCTACTGCGTGGACCTAGCCTGCTGCAAGCTCTAAGTACTAGTACCCCTCTCGCCAACCACCGGAGCCATTTCCATATAAGCCAAAATGCTAGTCATGGAGACGGAGCGACCCACGGTGCTCGCCTCTCTCGCCGCACTTCTACCGCTGCTGCAGATGACGGTCGACGCGCTCGCGCCAGACACCGGAGTACAAGCGAGGGCACTCCTCGCCTGGAAAGCCAGCCTCAGCAACCAGAGTCAGCACGCCCTGAGGTCCTAGGAGAACATGGCGGCGCTCTGCAGCTGGCACGGCGTCAGCTGCACGGTGCACCAGCGCCGGCCGGTGATCAGCGGCATCACCCTGAGGAAGATGCAGCTTAGAGGGACGTTGGAGTTTCTCAACTTCACGGTGTTGACGACGCTGACAAGTCTCGACCTCTCTCACAACTACCTCTCCGGTGGCATCCCTCCAGGCATCAAAATTCTCGAGGACCTCCAAAGTCTGCTCCTGCAAGGCAACCAGATAAGAGGCTCATACAACTAGATAAAATGAGTAGTAATCTTGTGACCCTCAACTTGTCAATCAATCATTTAGTTGGTCACATCCCTTCTGAAATAGGCCACCTAACTCACTTAGTCACATTAGATCTGTCTAGCAATAATCTTTCAAGCTCAATCCCAAGCAACATCAGTGGTTTGACAAAACTCGCCACCTTGAATCTTTGCCAAAATGAACTTTCAGGGGTCAATTCCACAAGAATTAGATTACCAAGTGAATTTAGAGGTCTTGGATCTTAGTGAAAACACACTCTCGGGTTCCATCCCAGACATCTTAGGGAATTTGACAAAACTCAACAGCTTGTACCTTTGGGACAACAAACTTTCCGAACAAATTCCACAGGAATTAGGTTACCTTGTGAACTTAGAGGGTTTGTCTCTTCAAAAAAACATACTCTCAGGTTCCATTCAAAGAAATTTATCTAATTTGACCAAGCTCACCTTCTTACGCCTTTGGGAGAACAGACTAAGATCAATTGAGCATTGCCTAAAGATTCACTTTCTGAAGTTGAGCCACAACGACTTAAATGGTACAATTCCTATTGAAGTTGGGATGTTAGTAAACCTACAAGATATGTTGGATCTAAGTGACAATTCAATTGTTGGTTCTATTCCAAGTCTGTTAGGCGATCTTGGTATGCTTGAAGCCTTGAATCTTTCTCACAATGCACTGAATGGTAGCATACCACCATCATTTCGGAGCATGACCAGCCTCCTATCCATGGATGTGTCATACAACAAACTAGAAGGGTTAGTGCCACATACTAGGTTTTTTGAGGAAGCTCCAAATTCTACTAGGTTGTATTCAGATGATTGCCATAGTAGTTCATAAATGGGTTGATGCAGTCCTTGTTACATAGAGACAAACTGATTCTGTGAGCTGATATACACATGTGGGCGTCTCTCCGGAGCAGAGTAGCGCGCGCGCACACACACAGAGATGCCGGAGAGAGACAGAGAGAGATGCCTGAGCAGATAGTTCTGCCTGGCATCATGGACATCCCGTCGCAGAGCTGGAGTGGAGTTGTCTCGGCTTGGGGCAACCCGCCAGCTCAAAAAATCCCAGGATCCACGGAGTAGCTATTTCCTTGCTCCGCTGTTTTTACCTGCCGCTCTGGCTGCTCCGGGAGCAAAGTTGTGTGGAGCGGAGGGGCTCCGAACAGGCCCTAAGTGTTGGGTCTGTACCTAGCTAGCTAGCTAGCTAGGGTTTCTTATGCCGTAGATTCGGCGCTGAAGATCGAGTATCGGACAGTTTAGTGTGCATTCTATTGTACTTGCTAAAAAGAAAGAGAGGATATATATATCAGTCGCCATTAGCATCTCTGTCCATCTGCCCCGTGGTTGGAGCATTGGCGTGAGGAGGCAAATATTCAGAGTTTAGAAAACATAGCAAAAGCAGAGGATGCTTACTACATGCAAATATTCAAGTTCAGAAAAGCAGAGGTATGTCCCTGGAGCCCCTCGGTTGAAAGAGGCAGAATTAACAGCATGATCATCAAGGGTTCTCCTGCAGGGCGGGATGCTGGAAGGAAAGTCACGGTCGACATTCCTGTTCAGGATTGTTCAGATTCTAAACACATAAATTCATAAACAAGCACATTCGGTTTGGCTTATCATACTTTCTTTTTTTCGAAAGAGGGGACTCCCCGGCCTCTGCATCAGAACGATGCATACGGCCACCTTTACAAATAAATAAAGTAGTTCAACAAAGTCTTGCAGTCTGCAACAAAATAATAAGCTGGCCCACAAAGAGCAACAAAATAAAAAAAAGGCCCAAAAGCCACAACCGGCTGGCATAAGATAGATAGGTACACTAATTACCTATCCTATTACATGACCGCCATCCAAACCGGTTGAAGATATCCCGCGCTACCATCTCCCACCGGAGAGATCCAGTAACCAAATGCTCCCTGGCCTCCGTCGGAGTGAGTAAGGACCACATACGGATTAGCGCAGTAGCCCGGAATAAAACCTGCAAAAAATGAATAGTTGTTGTTCTGTTAAAAGCCAAATCATTTCTGCAGTTCCAAATTGCCCATAACAACGCACACACTCCTACGCGAATTTGTCTAGCTGTTTCGGACTCTATCCCAACAAGCCACGTTCCAAATAACGACCTGACCGAATTCGCAGGAGTAATGTTAAAGGCAATTTGTACCGAGTGCCATAATACCCTCGCCAACGGGCAATCAAAGAAGAGGTGCTTGATAGTTTCATCCCGATCACAAAAGCTACACCTAGTAGAACCTGTCCAGTTGCGCTTAACCAAATTATCTTTCGTTAAGATGACTTGTTTATGTACAAACCACATAAACACTTTGATTTTCAGAGGAACCTTAACTTTCCAAACATGTTTGGAACTAGGAATAACACTAGAATTGATGACATCAATGTACATCGACTTGACTGTGAATTCCCCAGATCTAGTAAGCTTCCAACACAACTGATCGGGCTGATGAGTAAGCTGAACCTCCATCAGTCTACTCACCAGATGAAGCCAAGTTTCCCACCGGTCTCCAACAAGCACCCTTCTAAACTGAATTTTAAGGGGAGTGGACTGCAAACTCGTTGCAACCATAGCATCGCGCCGCTGCACAATATGATATAGCGACGGATACTGAAGCGCCAACGGCGCTTCCCCCAGCCAAGTATCCTTCCAGAAGCGAGTGTTATTGCCATCACCCACATTGAACTTTGTTCTATTAAAGAAAGTAGTTTTGACTCTCATTAGCCCTTTCCAGAACGGGGAATCAGTCGGCCTGACTGTCACCTGCGATAAAGTCTTTGAGTGCAGATACTTGTTACGCAGAATCTGCGCCCAAGTTGCTTCAGTCTCAGCTGCTAACTTATATAGCCACTTACTGAGAAGGCATCTGTTCTTGACCTCAAGATTCTCAACACCAAGACCCCCTTGGTCTTTCGGTCGGCAGATGACATCCCATTTGGCTAAACGGTACTTTCTCTTAAGTTCATCACTCTGCCAGAAGAAACGGGATCGGTAGAAGTCCAGCCTTTTCCTGACTCCAACTGGTACTTCAAAAAAGGACAAAAGGAACATAGGCAGACTCGTGAGCACCGAATTAATGAGAATCAACCAGCCTCCATACCACATGAGTTTGCCCTTCCAGCAGCTCAGTTTCTTCTCAAACCGATCCTCGATACACTTCCATTCGCTGTTTGTCAACTTACGATGATGAATGGGGATACCAAGGTAAGTGAACGGAAGTGCTCCCAATTCGCAACCAAACAGTTGCTTATATGCATCTTGTTCCTCTTTGGCTCTCCCAAAACAGAACAACTCACTTTTATGGAAGTTAATCTTTAGACCGGTCAATTGCTCGAAAAGGCATAACACGAGCTTTATATTTCTCGCTTTTGCCAAGTCATGCTCTATAAAGATGATTGTATCATCTGCGTACTGCAGGATGGACACACCACCATCAACTAGATGAGGCACCAGGCCACCTACTTGGCCGGCTTCCTTTGCCCTACCTATCAGGATTGCCAACATGTCAACGACAATGTTGAACAGAATAGGAGACATTGGATCCCCTTGTCTCAGGCCCTTGTGTGTCTGGAAATAATGACCTATATCGTCATTCACTTTAATTCCAACACTCCCTTTTTGCGTGGGCATCATACTTTCTGCATGGGCATCCTCTAGAACTATGAATTTTTTGCTCAAGGATTCCTTCTGTCTGATGATTCTTCAGATTTGGTTCACCAATCTGAGCCTTCTTTTGCAGGCTGCGCGTGCTTTTCGAAAACATGTTTACTATTTGGATTATGCAGCGCGTGTGAAAAATGTTGTTGCAAACCTGACCCTTTGTTTTCGGAATAAATGAGGGGATGAGGGATACAAGAACACAAGATCGAGGCAACTAGAGGAAGCGGAAGTAGGGGCGACTAGGGTTTCCCCCTCCCCACCTCCCGCCGCCGGCCGCCGGCCCCGCGCTCCACCTCCGCCCCCTTCCTCCCTCCCCTCTCCCCCGTCCAGACCCGCCTCGCGCCGCCTCCCCGGGAGGTGGCCGGGGCGGAGCTCGCGCCCCTCCTCCGCGGGCCTCCCGTTCCCCCTCTGTCCGCTCGCCGCCGCCGGCGGTCGCCCCCGGCGCTGGCCCGGGTGGCTCCGGCGGCGGCGGGCCTTACCTTCCCCGCGCGCGCGTGCTCCCTTCCCGGGGCAGGGAGGCGGCGGTGGTGCAGCTCGGCGTGGCTGCGGTCCGGTTGCCCTGCGGCGGCGGCCGGCGGCTGGCGGGGTGTCGGCGCCGCTCCTTGGCGGCGGGGCGGCGTGGTGGTGCTGGGTGGCCGTCGTCGCGACCCCGGCCCAGATCTGGGCCCGGCGGGCCCCATCTGGGTCCTAGCGGGCCGGCTCCCCGGCGTGGCTTCGTCGTCGTCTGTGTGGTGAGGAGGAGGAGCGGCTTGGATGGGGGGCGGCGATGCCGATGACATGCCGGCTGCAGCGCGATGGCGGGAGCTGTCCGGGAATGGAGTTCCCGGCCGGGCCTGTGGGCACACGGGCCTGGTAAGCTCCTGCTTGTGTGTCCGGTCGGCTACCGTTGTTGACGGTGGAGGTTGTGCCCTCCCGCGTGCCGGCGGTGCCGCGGCCCCTAGTCCCGGCTCCTATCCCTTGTCGTGCAGACCTCACCTCGTGGTGCCGTGGTGAGACGGCGTGGAGGCTTCTTGACCATGGTGGCGCAAGTTGGTGGTCGGTTTGGTGGCAGGCTCTGGAGCACCCGAGGTGTAGGTTGGGATCGGGGGAAACCTCTGCCGGCCTGTCCGACACCGACGCGGCGACGCCGGTGGGTGTCGCCGGACCTTCCTGGAGGGCGTCGGGGGCGACCCTCCCTCTCGCCTCGTCGGGTACCGGGGGAAACCCTTGGCAGCAGCGTCGTCTTCGTCACGGTCCCTCTTGAGGTGCTGATTCGTACCGGTGCTTCGGAGCCTTGGAGCTTGGTGGGAGACCCTCGGTGGGCGCAGTGGCCGTGAAGCTTCTTCGTTTCCGTCGATCCGCCGTTGTCGGCATTCTTTTCTTTTGTTGTTTCTCTTTCGTTTTTTTTGGGTGTGATTGTGCTGCTTCCGCCCCAGCACCTATCCTTGGATGTTCGGTTGGTTGCTTTGAAATACAAAGCGGGGGAAACTCTTTTTGGTTATGAGGGGATGATCCCAGTCATCAAAGACGCAGCTGCATTGGCCACTTTGATCGTTACGGAAATTACATGTTGTACAGTGCAGGTAGACACACTTGTGCCGCTTATTTTGAATGAAATGAAAATGAAGTAACGGGCCGGCGTTTGGGCCGGGATACGAGTTTTGAAGGAAGGGAGCCTGAAGTAGAATATAATAGTCATGGTTGAAGATGCTTGCAGATTCGTCAGGTAGTAACCCAATTTTCGAAGTTAGCGCTAGATACATCCAGTTAAGGGACAAGTTTGGGACAAATTTTTTGGGACGGAGAGAGTATCAACCAAGAAATATAAGAGCATCTCCCGCCACGACCGCAACAGCAGCCCCCCCCCCCCCCCCCCCCCGCATTTTTTTGGCGTCGGCGGCCGAAAATTGGCCCAGTTGTGCCCCCATGAGCCTATTTTTCGCCGGTTTGGACCGAAACTGGTGCTGGCGAACCCAGGCCGAACTCGGCGCCTGGGGGCGTCGGGGGACACGTTTTTTGGCGCGAACGGGGATGAGCCCGCCGAGTTAGCGAGACGCCGCTTCATCGTCCTCATTGCCTCGGTTCCCGCAGGAATCAATGCCAAGGCTGCCGCGCTACCGCCGGTCAGCCTCCATTGATGCCTCACGTGCGGCGCAGTGAAGGCGTCACCTACCCGCGTCCCTCCGGCTCCCGCCATGCGTCGCCCGACATGCAAGCTCTCGCCTCCCCGCTGCGGCTATAAAAGCCGACCTCCCCGTCGGGCAGCCACACATCGCCTCACATCGCCACACAAAGCAACACACTCCCTCCTTCCCGCCGACGAGCAATGGCTGAGAGGTACCCAGGTGACGGCGAATCGACGAACGGCTTCGGCCGCCGCCATCTCCAAGAGCCGGAGGCGCGCCTCCTCTACAAGGCCGAATATCCGGCGCCCCCGGACATGCGTGTGCCGGGGTCGTGGAAGTTGAGCGCCGGCAACGTCCCAGTGCCACCGGTGCCCGAAGGGGCTGCACGGCGGGTTGATATCGCCCGCATCCACTCGTCGCTGACGGAGGCGCAGCGGAACAAGCCGAGGTACGCCGCCGACAGCCAGACGCTGTGGACGATGTACTTCGAGCGCCGTCACAAAGACCAGATCGCCTCCACCAACGGCATCATCCCTGCGGCCGCCACAACGCCGACGGGTGGCGCGAGTGGTGGGGCATGCCCGGCCGCACCCTCTAGGCCGTCCTCGACCACATCGAGGCCGGCAACATGCTGCGGCTCTAGTACCCGCCTTGGCCGTCCTTCTCTCGCCGCCGTGGCAGCTCCTGGACGCCGCGGCGAATGGAGCCGGGGGCTCCGGCTCGCTCTCCTCCGGTTCGCCGGCACTCCGCCCCGTCAAGTCGGAGCCGAAAGAAACGCCGCTTCGACGCCACACCCGCAGCGGCGCCCTCGTAATCAACGAGGGTACCAGCCCCTCCCCGCGCTTCCTCCGCCTGGTCCGGCCGAAGCCTAAGCCGGGGCTGCTCCTCGTGAAGCCGGAGCACCCGGACATGGTGGCTCTCGACTACGTGGACTTCCTCAAGTGGGAGAGGGAGGTCTACATCTGCGAGCAGGTGCTCCGCCAGCGCCGGGCGTACGCGGAGCTCCAGGCCCGGCGTCACGGACGCGAGGAGGGCGGCGTCATTGTCCTTGACAGCGACGAGGAGGACGAGGCCGGCCCGTCCAACCCCCCACCGCGCGTCGGCGACCCTGGCCAGGAGTGCAGTAGGGACGGTGGCGGCTCCGGCGCGGCGCGCGATGACGACGACGACAACGACAGCGGCGACTACACCGGTTTCTACAGGCATCTCGGCATGTAGATGGCGGACGGTGGCCGCAGCGTAACAAAGATAAGCGTAGTTTGGCGTAGTTTGCATGTCATCTGCTTTTTTACAAATTTCAATAAAGTATCGCCGAGTTTGTGCCAGATTGCCGAGTTTGTACAAATTTGGATGAAATATCGCCGAGTTCCCGTGATTTTGATGGCGACCTGGGGGCGTCGATTGGGAACGCAGTCGCCCCCACGCGCCAAGGAAGCGCCGGTTGGGCCCCAGACGGCTATTTTTCGACGTCCTGGGGGCCGAACGGCTGGAGATGCTCTAAGATAGTTTTAGCATGACGCAACATGCAGGTAGGGATATGATTCATATCAAACTAGAAAGATAAGCTAGTTTTCATATGACGAAATATGCATGCATTTTGTGCGTGACATTGACACTAGTGCTCAGTGTCAACTTTTGGCTTTGGCAAGTATTGCCTGCCCATTGGCTATGCATACTCATAGTTTTGTAACATGTTGGTTGCCACGTCACTAACTAGAACCTGACTTATAGAGTTGATGTGTATTGTTTAGTGCCCGACGTATCACTACTGGAATCGAATTGTTGCCCTAGGGCCAAATAAGGACGAAAAACACTTGGTAAAAACTCTTGAGAAATACTGTTCAGCCGCCATTAGCGTGAGGAAACATGTTTTTTTTTGAAAAAAAGTGGAATACCTCCAGCCTCTGCATCAGTTGATGCATGCAGCCATATTATTAGAAGTCGCAATAGAGTTTTAACATCCAAGAAAGCTCAAAATCCGGGCAAAAAAGAGAAAATAAATATGTAAAGTGCCACAACCGGCAATAAAGCGCCACATCCGGCGATAGAAAACAGGCTACGATGCCTACACACATAGCCTATTATTAACAAGGCATCCAAATCGGCTGAAGATAGCCTGTGCTACCGTCTCCCAGCGGTTGCACCCAATAACCATAGGTCCACTGTAGTCCGCATGAGTGAGTAACGGCCACATACGGATCCAGGCTGTAGCTCTATAGATAACCTGCAAAAAAATGGTGAATGTTGTACCATTAAAAATCATATCATTTCTAGTGTTCCATATAGCCCACAATAAAGCACATATCCCTATCTGAATATGTTTAGCTATGTGTATGTCTACTCCATTATGCCACGTCCCAAATAACGTGTTTATGCTCATTGGACGTTGGATGTTAAAAGCTATATGAATAGATCACCATAACAATTTTGCAAGTAGACACTTGAGAAAGAGGTGTTTAATCGTTTTGTTTTGATCACAAAAATAGCACCTGGGGTTACCAACTCAATTCCTTTTCATCAGATTATCTTTGGTCAAGATGACTCCTTTGTGGACGAACCACATAAAGATCTTGATGCGAAGTGGAACTTTAATCTTCCAGATGTGCAAAGACCTCGACAATGGCCCAGAGTCAATTAAGTCCAAATACATGGATTTCACAGAGAATAGTCGTCCATTTGTGGTTAACTTCCAACAAATTTTATCTGTCTTGTCTGAAAGTTGAACATCCATCAACCTACGGACCAGGTGTAACCAAGTATTCCAACATTCCCCTACAAGAGATCATCGGAAACATGTTGGTTACCACATCCAAGCCGCCACAGCACGCCACCATGCCTTGCAACCACGTTCTCCACCATTGGGCTGTTGAGAAATACCTACCCTTCAGTTCCGTGTACATCCCCTACACATGGAGCTCATACAAAGGCATGGGGCGACAAGGGATGCAGTCAGTGGTTCGTGTGGTTTCTTCAACAATTGATGTGTTTATTTCCAATTGCCTGCCTGCGTTTCGCAATCAAAGTGTGTTTGTTAATTACAAGCTCCATGTGCGTTGTGGTGATGGGGTTGCCACAAACTTGTGCATGAAGGATAAATAAGTAATGTGGTTTCTTCAACAATCCACATATACCTGATCTGCACATGCTTACAGCTTAGTTGGACTGGACTGGTGTGTGACTGTCAAGCAAGCAGCACTGGATTGCTTGCTTGGTTTCTATACATAGGTTCACCGTCAAGCCGGATGGTTCTTGGAGAGAAACGCCGGATGGTTTGCATTGGTTTGTGGGAGAAATGTAAAAAGGCTAGGCCCGGCCTTGCGTGGTGTGTGCTGCGTGTGGTTGTTGAATCATATATAAACTGAGCTATGTGTTTGATTGATGAAACAAGAAATATTATTATTACTATATCACGAGTGCTTTGTTCAATTATATGGTCATTTGTGATTGCACCGAACTAGATATATAATCATGTGATGTTGCCATTAAGTACAGTACCAAAGAGTTTGAGAAATCTAGTATCCGTCGTTTGGATAGGTAACTCGTTCCCTGCTTATTTTTTCTACGAGGCTGTATTTAGATGATTGCTACTCCCTCCGTCTCATAATGTAAGACATTTTTTTACATGGGTTGATCCAGCGTTGCTACATAGAGATAAACTGATTCTGTGAGCTGATATACGCGCGGTCGTCTCTCCGGAGCAGACTAGTAGAGAGAGAGAGAGAGAGAGAGAGAGAGAGAGAGAGAGAGAGAGAGAGAGAGAGAGAGAGAGAGAGAGAGAGAGAGAGAGAGAGAGAGAGAGAGAGAGAGAGAGAGATGCCACCATTGGTGTGACCGCGTGAGAAGGCATGCATCATCTCTGCGCGTCTGCCCCGTGGTCGGAAGGTGGAAGATTGTCTCTCAGGCCCCAAGTCGGGTCAAGCTGAGGCCCGAAACCTGAAGCTACATGCAAGTATTCGGATTTCAGAAAACAGAGCAAAAGTAGAGGAAGCAAACTACATGCAAATATTCAGAGTTCAGAAATACAGAGGAAAGCAGAGGAAGTTCAGCTTATGCCACTGGAGCTCAACAGAGTTTGCAATCCAGGCCCTTGGTTCGGAAGACAGACACAATTATCAGCGTCATCATAAAGGTATCTCCCGAAGGTCATGATCGACATTCCTGTTGAGGATTGTACAGATCCTGAATACATAAATTCAAAAACAAGCACATTACTTTCTGCCTGTGCCTCCTCTGGAACTCTGATTTTTTTGCTCAAGGATTCCTTCTGTCTGATGATTCTTCAGATTTGGTTTGCCAATCTAAGCCTTTTGAAAACATGTTTAATGTTTGGATTCTGCAGCGCGTGTGGAGAATGTTGTTGCAGTGGCTGACCCTTGATTTGGGAATAAATGATGGGATCGATGATCCATTCCCAGTCATCAAAGACACAGCTGCATTGGACACTTTGATCGTACATGATTTACTTGTCGGGATAAATTAAGCTTTGAGGGGTGGCTTTCCAGAACACGGTTCGAGATAACACTTGCAAGGTTCTCTGGTGACGTGTTTCCGAAAACAGAGGCTGCTATAGTCCTTGCGGTTGCTGATAGGTACTTCCTCCACATCCATTAACTTTTTTTTAGGGCGATGCTAGGCGCCGGTGCGCCGGCTGAACGTTTCGGCCGGTCGCATCCTAGCCGTTAGATCGGCCCGTCCCGAGCCGTTGGATCCTTATCTAACAAGGTCGTCGTCTTCCTCTCGCGAGCGCGTAACGAGCGTCGTCTTCCTCTCACGAACCCGGTCTCGCCGGCCGCACGCGTCCCCCCTCGTCGCCACCCCTCCCTCGCCTGCCCTCCTCGTCCCTGGTCGCCGTCCTCACCGGCCGTCTTTCCCGGCCGCCCTGGTCGCCGGTCCCAGTCCTCGGCGGTCATCCTCGTCACCGGCATCGCCCCATGCAACAGCCCACCCCTGCGGTTGTAGCTTCCATGGCCACCGTTGCAGCTCCGGTGGCGACGACCGGAGCTCACTGGTGTGCTCGCCGCGCGCTCATATCGAGGTTGCAACAAAAAAATCGAGCGCCAGGGGAGATGCCCAGTGCTGCAACCGACGATGGAAAAAGCTACAATCGCTGACGAAAATAGCTTCAACCTGCTATGAAAAGAGTTTCAACTCGTATGACGGAAAACTATGAACGACCAAAGAAAAGCTACAACCGGCGAAGAAAAAAGCTTTATCCGACGACGAAAAAAGCTTCAACCATGGATCCGTAAGCCATGGACGACAAACGAAAAGCTACAACCGGCGGTTACAAAAACTACAACCGGCATTGAAAAAAGCTTCAAACTAATTGTCTTAGCTGTGAATCCCGCCATGGCGATGACGTCGTTTTGCTGCAACCATAGTTGGTTTTGCTACAAACGGCGTTGGAATTTGCTACAACCATTTTCACAGCTACTTGCTGCTGCTCCGCCGAGTTCCCACGCCTGCCCATGGCCATCGTCGCCGCAATGCAGTTCTGGGAGGAAAAAGGTTCAACGGTTGCAGCTACGCGCGTGATGGGTTGCAGCTCAGACGTGGTCGGGTCCGACAAGGGCAGGCAGAGCTCCGGTGGCGCGGATCCGAGAAGATCTGGCCGAGGGCAGCCAGATCGGCTGATTCCCATGGCGGCGGCACCCTGGGAGGTCTCC
This sequence comes from Triticum aestivum, assembly GCF_018294505.1. Classification (NCBI taxonomy): domain Eukaryota; kingdom Viridiplantae; phylum Streptophyta; class Magnoliopsida; order Poales; family Poaceae; genus Triticum; species Triticum aestivum. Next base: position 750,589,929 of record NC_057803.1, read on the forward strand.
GGCCGGCGAAGCTTGGCCATGGCAGCAGGGAGAGAGAGAGAGAGGCAATCGACGGGAAGAAGAGAAACAGGAGGGAGAAAACGCACGTGGGCGGGCCCCCCATCCTACGTGTCGCTAGGTGAGTTGCTCGGTACGTTCGAGCGTGGACGCGACCGGCCGAAGCTTTGGCCGGTGCCCCGTCGTGAAACGTTTCCCTTTTTTATGTTGTTTTCTTTGAGTTCGATTTCCTCCAGGTCTTTCTTTCCTTTTTGTTTTATTTTTATTTTGTTACCTTTTTTATACTATATGTTTTTCAAACGGTTATATGAACAATTATTTAGATATGCAAACATTTTTTATACTATAGTTTTTCAGTACATGAACATTTTATTTCATCGTGACCATTTTTTTCTAAATTTCAAACAGTATGATTTTTTATTACAAAAGTACTTGAACATTTTACCTGCTTCTTTCTTATAAATATAAAATGTTTTGCCAAATACATTATTTTTAATACATGATGTTTCCAGATATATGATGGACATATTGATACACGTTGGACGTCTTACTAATACACTCTGAGCTTTTTAAATACACTAGTACAATGCCCGTGCGTTGCCACGGGCCTTTTAATTCTTTATTCTGATTGCACGTATATACATGTATTATTGTATATAACTCGGCGAATTTTAGGCCCCTTCAAACAACACCATGTCGGCAACTTTGTCAAAGGATTCCTTTTGAATGTTGACATAATACATCTCCATCTCTCTCATACTTTGCAAAAATAAGCATATATAAAAATTCATATTATATATTGTCATATCCAACAAGTATTACAGAAGAACCATTATTTGTACATATCTCTTCCAATTGTGTAAGACTTCAATGAGTTTTCGGTCCGCCCATCATAAAGCTTTGTGAGTTGACACTTTCAAAGCATCATCCGAAGCCATAGTTCTTATTTCCAATCTATAAAAGGGAATATATAAACACATATTAAAAAAAATCAGATAAGCCCATATACAATATATATTCATTTGTCAGGTGCTCTCTTTGAGCAAGTGATATTTCTCTCACGGCAAACAATTATTTTCCCCTAAAAAACACAAACGGCAGCTCATTTTCTTCTCATCTTATAATAAACAAAACAGTTCACTCTCTGACTCTCACCGCACGGCACATGCACATCTCATTCCCCCGACTTGCTCTCCACGTCACGGCGTCGACGCCGCCATCTCTCCCCACCACGGCTTTTTGCTGCCGCCTTCCCTCGATGCCATGTCATTCAGCCTGCACCTTCCTCTCACCACAATCTCTCCTTCCCTCCACTGTGTCGCCCGCCCACTTCTCTCCTCTCCACGACGTCCCAGCCCAATACCCGGTGCCAAGGAATGCACATCGTCGTAGCTGAGGGCGACCACCACAGTGTGTTTTGCTGCCAAGTTATATGAAATGATATATATCATGTGATCATTTTGCCTCTTTTAAAATAAAAAGGAGTGTTGTCGAGGTATGTGCCCGCGAGTTGCCACAACACCAAACTTTATTGTGGCAATAAGAGAAGCATAAGAGGACAAATCCACGAGAAAATGAAATAACCAAAAGAAGATTATGTTTTGGTTACGAAGCATAGACAGGGTCATCCACGAGGTTCCCCACACCGCCTTGCTCTCCATGGTAACTATCTATCAGCTCGAACCAGACAACCGGCATTCAGCAGATCATGGATCTAGTGTGGGTTAACTCCCTCATTGTGATAAAAAAAAGGTACGGACCACTCCTTTGCCGTGCACTCTTCATTATTCACATTCTCCTTTCATTCACCCCTCTGCATCAAGTGCCGGCAGAAATAGTGGCAACGGAGCAGCTGCGGATTCTTTCCATATCTGAGCACAATAAGATGGCCCTCAACCAGATTTGATTGGACTTGACACCCATGATTAGAAGGCTATCATCAACTTACTCACCAAGGTACCATCTGATGACAACAACATAATAAAATTCATTGCTTGCCGAGCTATGTCCCGTAACAATTTCCTGACAAGCACTCAATCACAAGGACAAGTCAAGACATAACAACATACACTAGTAGAAAAACACCTATTAGTCCCGGTTCGTAAGGGCCTTTAGTCCCGGTTCATGAACCGGGACTAATGGGTCGTTACTAATACCTCCACCAATTAGTCCCGGTTCGAACACGAACCGGGAGAGATGTGCCTCCACGTGGCCGGTCCGCCGAGCCCAGTCAGGGAGGCCTTTGGTCCCGGTTGGTGGCTCCAACCGGGACCAAAAGTCCATGTTTTTTTAGAAAAGCGGCTGTTCTAGGGGTTTTGGGGGTTATTTTTAGGTTGTTATTAGCTAGCTAATAGAGAGAAGTGTCCTCTCTTATATCTTCGTCCTTGGTTTATCAATGTTGCTGCTATGTTCATTTCACCCGATGATATAACATGCTCATGCATGCTCGCATCATACATCATCATATATAATAACAAGTCCTACTAATCATGCATCATCATACAACTTTTACTCGTTATTAATAATAAGTCATACGATCATCATCCTCATAGTCATCGAACCCAACCCTACATAATTGTTCTTAGCACATGATCATCAGTATCAGGTAGGACCTAAACACCCTTAAGGTAAAATAGCATAAAACAATATAGACCCTGACTCTCCATTATGAAGAATGGCGATCATCCTGTCTCCAATTCTTGCCCTTTGCTGCTTTTTGCTTCCAAGAAGCTCCTTGCGACTGTCCATACATTTTTTCCATTCTTTGTTTGTCATGTCTCCACTTCTTTTAGAAATTCGGTATGGACAGTTGAGATTCGTAGGATAACCTGGATATATGTTCAAAACATGAAGGCTGCCATTCTCATACATCAAATGAGGCACACAATCCTCTGGGATTCTCTGTTGAAAAACATAGTAATAACTTCTTAGTTAGCAATGATGTACTAGTTTTAGAAGTATGCAAAAAGATGCACGAGTGTCGTAATAGTAAAAAATCTTACCAGGGTATCTCCATTGTAGTTACCGTAGTTCAACACGTGCACTAGTGGCACATATTGACCATAATGTTGAGGAGTTCGATTGTAGATATTGTAATTCTCAAGATCTCTACAAAATGCTATCAGATGATTTTTTTTCCTTATAAGTTAATTCGGAGCCATCGGTGTAGTGGGTTTTGTCTACCATCTTCCACACATTCTTTGAACAATCAAAATAAGCTATCAATGGAAATAAGCTGTCAACTATTTTGAAATAAACAATATAAATTACTTAATAACTATGTTAAGCTCACATGGGGGAAGAATTGGAGGTGTATCCACAAGGACCCAAATCGAAGGTCTCTTTTGCTTGATTGCAGGATCATCAAGATCCATGGTGACAAGCATACCCTCATCAAGACCATACATCTTGCAAAGTGCTTCCCAATTTTTGCAACCAAAATGGGTTACACTCTGAGCATTGTACATCTTTACTTGAAAATCCACACCATGATGGGTATTTAGGATATTTTTTTGGTTTCGAAACTTTCATGGTCTTCAAAACCCATCCTCTCCAAGACATAGCGTCTTGCAAAGCATGGGATAAGCTAGTCGAATTGGAAAAGATGAAAAATATTGTCATAATTAAAATAGTTGAAGTCATGATTAATTACGAAAAAAACTATTGTCGTCGTTGCGTACCGTATGAACATCGAAGGTCTCGTCGAGCTTAATGCTAAAGCGCTGATCTTCGTCCAGCTCAATGAACCTGTTGCAGATACCTCGGTCGTCGTGGCACCAGTCGCACAGCCCCGGGCGGTTTTCGTCGTCCGAGTACGACATTTCCGGCCTATGTTCATAATTCAAATGAAGGAGAACTTATCCAATATGAGCATTCAATTATAAGCAAAACCAAATCATAAAATAAGCAAAACCAAATCATAAAATAAAGTAGTATTCAAATTAGCATGATTCAATAATTATAAGCAAAAGTACACATCATCTCTTGGTGTTCGTACATCGTCGAATATTATCACTAATATAGCATCACTAATACAACTAGAACCGTAGCGCCCGACGGGTATCGACGCGGGCGGTGGACACCCAAAGATAAGGAACCATCACAGGATCATAGCTCCAGTGAGATCCCTGAAGAACGTGCCAGGTATTGTCGAATCCGCCCTCCAATGCAACCATGTAGCGACGGACGTGCTCGTCCTCCTCGCTGACACGGTGACGTACCACCTCCGCGGTGTCCGGAAGCCTCGGCACCGTGACTGGCCCACGCGACCGCCACCAAACAAGGATCGGGTCAACAACGGGCTGCCTCCTCACCAACCTACGTCCCCCGGAAGGTAGCACCTCCCAATACCAGCCCGGCGGAGCCCAGTCCCGAACATGGCCCTGATCAAGCAAGCCTTCACCGCCGAGTCGACGACGACGAGGATGCGGGATAGGCATCGCCGATGTCGATGCGGGAACTACTTCTATATATAGTTAAATAAAGTAGTTTTATTAAATAAATCAACTAGTTCAACTACTAAGCACTTACTACAAATAAATAAAGTAGTACTTACTAAAAACAAACTACTTCTATATATAGTAAAATAAAGTAGTTTATTAAATCAAACTAAAAATAAACTTGTTTAACTATAGTTCTATTATTTTCCTAACTACAAATAAACTACTTTCTCTTCTTATTTTTTTCCTTTTTCCTCTATTCTAAATATGAACATATTCATAAATGACTTCTATCATTCACAATTTTTCTATACATACACAATAAATTGACAAAGAAAATACTATGAATAAAAAAATCATTAAAATTCTATGAACAAAATTACAACAGGAAAAAATCATAAAAATCCTATATGAACAAAATTTGACATATTCGATCTTTGCATATATATGAACACATATACAAACATGCATATATATGAACATACAAACATCTTTTCATAAAAAATCTATTAACAGAGAAAAAATCTAACAAAATATGAACAAATTAATTACACAATATGAAAAAAATATCTGACAGAAAAATCTATGAACTACACATCTAAATTACTACACATCTAACAAAAAAATCTATGAAACTACAAAAAATCTAACAAAAAAATTACTTGCTCACGGCGACGGCGTGTTGGGGACGGCGACGGCGACAGTGAGGTGCGGCGCGGGGCGGGGCGGCGCGGTGACAGTCGACGGTGAGGCGACGATGAGGTTCGGATGTAACTTTTCGAGTAGATGATTTTTCATATAAAAACTTTTTCATCCGAGTTTGTATGCAAAAATTATGCCCATTTTTACAAATTCTTGAGAGATTTTGCAAAAAAGTCGGAAATTCATGTTTGTAAATTTTGCTAACAACTGGACCACATATCACATGGGAATCTTATTTTCTTTTATTTTTTGACATTTCTATCATTTTCTTTTATTTTTTTTAAACTGAAAAGGCGGTCAACGGGGGGGGGGGGTGCATTTGGGGGAATGTTTGGGCCAAATCAGTAATGGCACACCGTGGGACGGTGCGCCATTACTAGTTCAAACTAGTAATGGCGCACCACTCCTACGGTGCGCCATTAGTAGTTTTGAATAAATTAAAAAAAAATTACTAATGGCGCACCGCGGGATGTGGTGCGCCATTAGTATTTGCACACTAATGGCGCACCAGCACATGATGCACCATTAGTATTTACTAATGGCGCACCATATGTATAGTGCGCCATTAGTGTCCATTCCATCTATAGCCCTTTTCCTCGTAGTGCACGCCGGAATCATGCGCATTGGCGCCTCCAGTTCGACACGGTGATCAGCATGTTCGGCCTCTACGGCCACGTAGACGCCAAGGCGGTTCAGCGCTCCAACGTTCCCAAGTGGGAGATGGCAGACCCCATCATCGTTCACTGGCTCAACACCACTCTCTCGTCGGAGCTGCTTGATGTTGTGATGTAGGGGGAGGACACGGCTCTCACCGTCTGGACGGCGATCGACGCCTTGTTCCGGGACAACCAGCTAGCTCGGGCGGTCTACATAGATGCGGAGTACCACGCCATCGTGCAAGGCTACATGACGATCATGTAGTACTGCGTAAGGTGAAGACCTACGCCGATAAGCTGGGCGACCTCGGTAGCCCGTGACAGAGACCCAGCAGGACTTCCAGCTCCTAAGTGGGCTCGGTCGACCGTACCATGGTGTGATTCCGCACATCACCGCCCGCACGCCATTGCACTCCTTCCTGCAGGCTCGCTCTTTTCTTCCCCTGGAGGAGCACCGCGCCGATTGCTCGGCGCGCCAACAGGGCGCCCACGCACTCAGTTACTGGCCAGGGCGTCACTCCGACCGCACCTACACCAACACCGCCTGCAGACCCGCAGCTGGGCGTGGGCGTGGACGCCAACGCCGGCACGGCACAGGTAACGGCGCCGGCTCCAGTACTGCTCCACCGCCGTCTGCACTCTACTCATGTTGACTCTCCATTTTTTTAAAGGAAAACTATTTTGTTGTGTTGGCGAATTCATAGAGCCCCCTAACCATCTTGTACTGGTATATGCACAATTGGTTATTGTCTCCGCTGGTATATTTAAATATATGCAACTCATAGGTTCTCGATATTTTATGCTATCCAACCTCATATTTAAAATTCATCGACATGCATGATTCATTGTGCAATGTCCTCAAAAAAAAAGTAATGTCTGAACATGAGCAATACCCCCACCCCTCCCCAAGTTTAGATCTAAATATTCGGCCCTACAATTCCAAATTGAAATGGATTGTGCAGAACACCATCGTTTTGATGACCATAGAAATTAATTCGGGAATCATCCCGATAGCCACATGGTGGTGAGCACACCTATAGGATCCCCACCAGAATACCATGCCCAGACCCTCTGTATTCGCTAGAAATTGGTACCCATTCGTTCAGCATAAATTCTCACCACACTCACCTCATCAGTAGATCGCACAAGCACACTGTCACCACCAGAGCTCCCTTTGATGCCATACTGTCATTTCGAAGGGTCCACCCTATGCCGGTCACTGCTACGAAAGCTTCCATACTGCTAACGGCCGCCACCAGAGCCGCCCCAATGCTGGACTCCTCCACTGGAGCTCCCTTCAGTGCTGCAACTGGCTTGTCGAACTGGTGGAAGCGGACTTAGAGTTTGCCAAATTTAGACAACATATTGTATGCAGTATAATAGTGAACTACTTTTATTTTGAATATTAAATGGTGAAAAAACGTCTTGTTATTTGGAGAGATACTCTAGTATCGTTTTGAAGTAGGAGAGTGAAATTTCATAACAAGGAGCCTAAATTGAAGTGCTGGTTCGGTATATGCACCAGCTAGCACACTTAGTAGGACAGTGGGCCAAAATTAGGCCAAGGCTGTCATCACGTTATGGTTGTTGGCTTGTTGCTATGTTGGACCACGTGACATAGCTACCTACTTGGCCATGTGCACATCTCCATGAGGCAGTAATATGGTTTGTACGAACCATGAACAAAACGTGGGGCATCCAGCAGCAAGTCTTGAAACATTGTATTTCATTATAGTGGCAAGTGTATATCAGAACAAGGACCATATACTGGCCTCCCCAGTCCTGCTCCTCTGAGAACACTATTCATTGCACGTAAATTTTCCTCTAAAGCATGTTTATATTGCGTTTCCCTAACTTTAGTGCAGCCTACAATTAATAATTGATATATGACCTACTGAATTTATGCGTAAATCTTCATGCATCAATGCATGCATATCATATATATTCTTAAGAAGTTGATCCCCACTACTAACAATTCTCTCGACATGCACATTGTCCACATCACCATGGTGCCACATCAGCTTACAGTTTCCAAACAACAACCAATCATCTGGCTCTCTCTGACTAGCCCTGTTCGGTCTCTCTCTGCCAGCGTTAAATCCCCACATAAAAAATATTACCCTTGCGTACGGCTATGGGCGGTGGTAGAAATCGATGTCAATTTTCCACTACCTAACGGCCATGCCCAACCTATTTCTCTTCCCACATGGCCGCCGGCCCCGAAACGTTTAGTCTCTTCCACCCCTTTGTCTTTCAATCTGTTTCTTCACCTTCCACCTATGGTTCCTTTTATCTCCCCAAATCAATAAATATCGACCGAGGTCCTTCCGGATGTTATCTTCTTCCCCCTATTTATAACATCTCTCTGCGTTGATGCCGACCTAGAGCCATGTGATGGCCGCCGGTGTAGACTATGCCAGCCCAGGCCCTCCGCCTTGCAGCTGACCCTTGCAACTGAACCACGCTTGTCAGCCCAAACAGCCTACTCCAGCATCACGTGTGCCAGAGGTGGGGGCTCTCCTTCATCCGTACGTTTTTATATCTAACCGATTTTATTTTGAGTTAGCTTGATTGATTGGAAGCTCTGATTCCAAATCAGGATACCTGGAAAGGGCGAGAGCGCCAGCGGCAAAGTGTAGTTTGGCGATGATGAAGGCCGTGCCAAGCATGGGCAAGTCTACTGCATCCCAATAAAGTAGTGCCCCTGTCGTTCACGTCTCTGTTGTTCCCTAGAGGCCTGGACATTGTGTAGTGTGCCGAACAACTAGGATGCGACTCCGATTCCTACACTGGGAGAATCGTGAATATGTAGGGAATAGAGAAATTCCACCCGCCTAAGTAAAGAACTGTTACAAGACTCTAGAGATTTGTTTGTGGCATGAGGTTATGTACAGATGTACTTATAATTCTAAAATGTATGGATAAGTTGCTGCTAGATGTGTGTATATTTTGTACGTTTCCATTGAAGGGTGTCTGTTCCATTATAGATAACCAAACATGAATTTGCGTTAGTCTTTTTGTCAGGCCACAATCACAGTTTCAGGCTTCCAGGTGTTGTGTGTCGGACTTGGCTTAACATATGCCCAGATTTATCAGGATGTATGCCATTTTGTAGGTAAGGTCATTCTATGTCGGAGAATGTATCAAGGTAGCCAGTGCAAGCTGATTTCTATTTGGCTGCATTAACATCATAAGGCCCGCAAATTAGCATGAAGTCTCTTTGTTTCTTGATACAATGCATTTCTGACGGACAATAAAATTATATTGTCTTCAATTATTATGAGACAAATCTCATCAGACTATATGTTCTTTTTCTTTTTATGTTAGCCGTGCATTCCTTCCAATTTCCAAAAAAAGAATCTAATTCGTAGGGGAGAACCGGAGATAATCCACAACAGAATAATTTGTTGAATTTCATATAATCGCATTAAACGTTCAAACAAACCTATATTATATTGCTTTTAATGGTTTACTATTTTTCACTCTATGATCCTCCTATGTAGCGCTATAAGTTCCCGCCGCAACGCGCGGGTGATCATCTAGTTATGGAGAACATCGCTCCAGTTCTTGAGCTGAGAGCAGATCAGGATTGATTATTTTGACGAGCTGACAAATTCCTCAGTGATGGCCAATTCTTGGCAGTTAGTTTTAAATATTGGGGTTAGAGCATCTCCAGCCACGCCCCCAACAGGCCCCCAGGACAGTTTTAGCGCCGGCGCGCAAAAAACGTTTTGCGCCGGTTTGGGCCGAAACTGGCGCCGGCAGACCCAGGCCAAACCCAGCGCGCTGGGGTGTGCCTGGGGCGCCGTGGAATACGATTTTGGTGCGAACTAGAATGGGCCCGCCGAGTCAGCGACCACGCCGCTTCGTCGTCCTCAGCGCCTTGGCTCCTGCGGGAATCAATGCCAAGGCTGCCACGCTGCCGCGCCGGTCAGCCTCGATTGATGCCTCATGGGCGGCGCAGTGAAGGCACCGCGATGCGCGTCCCGTCCGTTCCCGCCACGCGTCACCCGGCATGCAGGTTTTCACCGCCCCGCTTCGCCTATAAAAGCCGACCTCCCCGCCGGTGAACGCCATATTCGCCACAACTCGCCTTCTCTCTCGCCTAGTCTCACCACAGTAGCAACTCGCCCCCCTCTTCCCACGCCGACGAGCAATGGCTGAGCGGTGCCCCGGTGACGCCGCGGCGGCGAACGGCTTCGGCCCCCGCCGTCTCCATGAGGACGAGGCGCGCCACCTCTATGAGGCCGACTATTCAGTGCCCACAGACATGCGGGTGGCGGGCTCGTGGAAGTTGAGCGCCGGCGGCATCCCGATACCCCCGATGCCCACCGGGGCTGAACGGCGGGCCGTGATCGCCCGCATCCGTTCATCGCTGTCGGAGGAGCAGCGGAACGAGCCGAGGTACGCCGCCGATAGCCAGACGCTATGGAAGATGTACTTCGACCACCACCGCGAAGACCAGATCGCCTCCGCCAATGGCAGCATCCCCTGCGGCTGACTCAACGCCGACGGGCGGCGCGAATGGTGCGGCATGCCCGGCCGCACCCTCGAGGCCTTCCTCGACCACATCAAGACCGGCACCACGCTGCGCCTCGAGTACCCGACGCGCACGTCCTTCTCTCACCGCCGTGGCAGCTCCTGGACGCCGTGGCGAATGGAGGCGGTTACCTCTTCATCGTCGGGCTCCGGTTCGCTCTCCTCCGGGTCGCCGACGCTCCGCCCCGTCAAGTCGGAGCCGCAGGAGACGCCGCTTGGGCACCCTCGTCATCAACAAGGGTGGCCGCCCCTCCCCGCGTTTCCTCCGCGTCGTCCGGCCGAAGACCGAGCCGGGGTTGCTCATCGTCAGGAAGGGGCACGCGGAGATGGCCGCCGCCGACGAGACTGCCCTCAGGTGGGCGAAGGCGGACTACGTCGGCCAGCAGGTGGCGCGCCAGCGCCTGGTCTATGCGGGGATCAAGGCCCGGCGCCGCGGACGCGAGGAGGGCGGCGTCGTCGTCCTCGACAACAACGAGGAGGACGCGCCCGGGACGTCCAACCCCCCGCGCGTTGGCGACCCTTGTCAGGAGTGCAGTAGGGACGGCGGCGGCTCTGGCGGAATGCTAGGCGACGACGACCACGACGATGGCGTCGGCGGCGACTACACCCAGTTCTACAGGCTCCTCGGCATGTAGAAGGCGGGCTGCGGCCCCGACGTAGTAGGCCTAGGCGTAGTTTGTTTGTTTTTTCTGTTTTTTGTACAAATTTGAATGAAAAATCACCGAGTTTGTGCCAAATTCGTATTAGGTCGCCAAGTTTGCGCCGATTTTGGGGGCAACCTGAGGGTGGCGACTGGGAAAGCAATCGCCCCCACGCCGAAAGTAAACGTCGTTTAAGCCCCAGGCGGCGCTTTCTCGGCTTCCTGGGTGGCCGAACGGCTGGACATGCTCTTAGCAGTTGGTAAAGTGCCACCATGGACTGAGAAGCCAATCTGATGAAGGGTATGGAAGCAAAAATAATGGTAGATACCCTAGTTCATTTTTTTCACTGAAATTCGTTGGATTGCTCATAAAGTTGATGCACATTATGCTAGGTGAATGAAATGTGATCAATAAAGCTAATAAATAATTACCTATTGGTTGTAACTCATGGTGGGCAGGCCTCACGAGCTTTGCTCGGACACATGAAAGCTCGGTGTGCCCACGGGGCGAACGGGTCGATCCGACTCAGCACTTTGTGCCCCTGAGTGTTCATGCATCGACACACAATACCTCTCCCGCTTCCCCGCACGTTGAGCTCGAGGTTTGGTCCATGGTCCGAGCAAATAAATGTTGTCCACACCTTTCTCTTTTTTCTTGACAACAGAGGTCGAAGATCCAAGATTAAAGGGCCGCTAGATAGATCATATGCCCCACCTTTGTTGCGGGTAAGGAATAAATATTGATAAAATCCCCGATTTGTAAACTGAAGTATTTCTCTTTACTCCGTAACACAAATATCTAAATGGAAAAAAGTCACACCAATGCCTCTTATCTAGAGCATGAAAGACAATCTGGTTGTTGTGTCATAGCAAAGTCCACCCGAGAATTATGAAAAGTCGAGCGACATCATGAGACATTCTAGACAGAAATGGTGGTCGTGCCAGATGATAGGCTTGGCGGCAGCAAGGTAGTCATGCACGTTTGGAGCCCATGGATCGTGGCCATAGAGCCACGTGCCTGGAGCAGCTGGCTGGTGCGGCCTTTTGTTGGAGTGGTGCAGCCAACATCAGGAACAACTGTGGAGGCTCTCATGCGCTTCTTGGCAGAGAAGGAGCAACCAGTTGAATGTTTAGATTGCCATGGTGGTTCCCAGGCTTCCCTGTTGCACATCCGCTGCAATGAACCAGGGTAGAGCAGGTGCAGGAAGAGTTAGAGCAGAGGAGAGTGGTCCGACGAGATGCATAGAGGAGGCGAAGAGCCATCAATTTACTTTAAATTTCATGCAGAAAACCTGAAGCATAGTAGCATAACTGAATATTCATTTATTGAAAAACCATAAAACACAATAAGTTGACACATTTTATTGGATACTGTATCCAATTATTACAAAATGACGAGCACATTTTCGCAAGGAAATGGCACACCATCGAAACCCTTACTGGAAATATATGGAAAGGAATGGAACCCCGGGAGCTATCACACCTTTTCGATAGATGCAAAGAAACAAAATTAAGATTACACGGTACTGGACGGGACATGATGTCCAATTATTCAAGACAACAAGAACATTTCGACTATCTCGGCATGAAATCCCGGCGTATAGACTTTCTTATGCAATAGCTGCGGCAAATTCAACATCCTTGGTACATACACGATCGCATCCAGTTGTGCAATTCTCTATGACATCTTTCTCTTGTTCACCTACGATGACGGCATGGAAGATAGCTTGCATTAGAAACAATCATTTATAGACAACGAGCAGCAATAAGATAGTCAGATGCATGTAAGGATTTAATCTTACAAGTGTTTGTGGTGTTGCAGATGGAGGACATGCATCCCAACTTGCAATACTCAATGACTTCTGCTTCGTTTGGGAAAACAAACCTCGTGTGTTTAAATATAATTCTTTGTGCTTGAGAGGAAAATAGAAGAATGGAAAGAATATGTTTACAGTTTACCTGCTTCCGGGTAAAGATTGAAGCGATCACAAGGACTCACACACTTGTCAAGAATTTTGCAACCACACAAGCTTGCACATGTTTTGCGAGAGGCACCCGTGACACGGCATGCGTTATAGCAGTTTCTTCCCGAGATGGAACAACAACAGCTCTTGGCTTCTACCTGGGCCTGCAGCATGACAAGAATTGTTATGACTACTCCCATAATCACACTCTTACGACTATTGGTTGCCATATTCTCCGTGTATGTTTACCTCACAAAACTTGCTGATGATCTAAGACTTGCATGCGCTCTATTTATAGGACATATGGCATACTACACCTACATGCATCTCATAGCCACAAGGCAACCCTACAATTATGTGTATTATATTGGTGTTTGTCATCATGTGGAATTCACATCACATGATACACACATGCGTGTGTGTCCACTACGCTTAGAATTTTATGGCACATGCACTGGTTTTGAAACTTTAAAGCCCATGTGTATATATGTAATGGGATTAATCAAAGACGGTTGGTGGGAATAACCACCCTTCTTCTCAACACTAGACCAATACTTAGTAAAGATTTGCTTGTTAGTTATTCGACTTGAGATTAATTAATTAATGAGATGCTAATTATTTTACCTTGTACTAATTCCTGATTAACAAAAAATGAACTACATGTGAAAAATATAGTCACATTATTGGAAATATAATGTGAGCAAAATCATTAAGCAAAAACTGTTATTACCAACCAAGGAATAGCTGAACTTAGACAATAAATGATCTATTATTTAAACATAGCTTAAGGTCCTTGTACATATGCTATAATGCTGCGTAATGTGTCAGGTAACATGACGGAGACCCGCCTCACTCTCCTCCATAGCCTCGGCCATGTTCTCCACCGCCACCTCGGGCCTCCCACATCCGCGCATGCCGACCCTAATCCTCCTGTGCCGATGACTCTCCTCGCTCCTTCATTGATCTCCATCTCATTTGCATGCCCCCATGCGGTGCGCCTTGGATGAGTGGCTATCGACCTCTGCTCATGGATGCACCTTGGCCGGTGTGCCACTCGGCTCTCCATCCACCTTGTCTACGCCCCGGCTTCAGCCACGCCGCTCAGTCACCCATCGCCCATCACCTCCTCGTAGATGGCGGCCGCCGGTGTTGATCTGCAATTGCAACGGCTGTTATAACCCGCTGCCTAGCCGTCGCGCTCCATCTCGTCATGGTCCGTGACAAATCCTCAATTTTGTAGTCAACTTTGCTTATGTCCCGTCCTCTTACGCATATTTGTTAAATTTGTCTGTACCTAGACCTATTAGGTTCTGCTGAATGATGTAATGTCGGGACTTCAGATACACGGAATGATTATTGTCAATGGAGCAAACAGTTATCTGATTTAGTTCATCTTTATATATATTCGCATATACATATCATTCAAATATACGGAATGAAGTTTTTGTAAAAATAATCATGCCTTGAGGATGCATGCATGATTGATGGTTAGTAGATTTTTATGATCAGGTGTAGTTTTCTGTAGGTAAGTATTTTCTGATGTGATAAATCAAATCGAAGCTATTGTTATTAAATAGCTTATCATGCAAAACCGCACAATTTTGTCATCATCGCATTCTTCTTATTGAACTGCATTTCCAACTAGTTTTTGTTGGAATTTGTCAATAAGAATGGATTCCACTTTACATGACCTGGAATATAAAATTTTAATTTTCCCTTCCGCAGCCACCTCATTACACTCCAACTTTTTTAATCACATGAGCCTTGACTTAGACTAGGGCCTTGTGTTAAACTAAAAAACATAATACTCAAATACACCCTGTGACTTTTATCTTCTATTCACGTATCTCATTGTCCTTCATCCTCATATGGGATGCATGGTTCATGTCGACAGGAAATTACAGAAGATATAGCACTACAACAGGACCCCACCTATAACAACGCATTTTTCCGTATCTAAAAGTCCATATATGCGTTGCCATGGACTTTACCAACGGTTTGGGATGCGTTGCCTTATCCAGTGTTGCTAGCGCATAATGCAACGCTTATACTTCCGTTGGTAAAAGGAATCGTTGCAGGAGTGCAACACATAAAACAGACTTTTACAACACTCATATACGTTGGTGGTTAATGTACATGAATCAAAATCTCATTGCTCTGCAACAAAGAATTTGCAACGCTTCAGGTGTTTTACGTATAAAATGTGAATAATATTTTATATATTGCCAACAATTAAATTAATGCTTCACATAATGGTACTAAGTATGTATATCAAGTCAGAAGACAAAATAGACGCACGAGAGGAAGAAATCATATATTGAGAAAAATTGTGGGATTACAATAGTTGATACTACAGGAGGATTAACATCCAAATGTGATGCATAATCTAAACATTCTCTTGACAACGAAAGTTAAACTGACAGCATCCATCAACAACCCTACAACTTAACTAAAACCTAACCAAGGAACATCATCCAACAGTAACAGCATTCCTACAACTTAACTAAAACTGAAAACAACCATCATAACTAAAACTGAAAACAGACATCATCTTCATCATCGTGAACCGGAACATCATCATCATCATCATTGTAGTATACTTGCCACGCACCCATGTAATCATCCATGTATATCTACAAAGAAAATAACCAAATGAACCATTAATACACAATGCATTGACATGATGCAAATAGTGATGGGTTGCCCTACAAATAAGAAACATTACTTCTTACAAAGGGTCATTACTTCTGATACATTGGTTGCCCGGCTAGATTACGACTAATACAAAGAAAAGTTCTGACCTGAAAGTATTCCCTTAGAACTCAATATACTACTTCAGGTCACATAACAAACATAAACAGACTCAGAGAAAAATAAACAGATGTGGTTGTGGCCTAAAAGCAAGCCACTAATAACATAGTACCTACTTAGTTGACGGGTTAAAAGCACAATAGACATTGCTCATATGGAACAGTGCGAGCGACATAATGAGAAATTCAGCAATTTACGGACTGTGACAGCAAGAGTTCATGTGGGTAATTCAGCAATTTATGAATACAAGTACTGAGAGCTCAGTTGTCAGTTTACCAATTTACGAATCAAAAGGGCAAGAGCATCTAAGAAGAATATTACTTGCATTTCCGTCTTCACAAATAGTTAAGATATGCAGATCATAGACAGTTACCAGAACCATGACTACGAACACTGCCATATCTTGGACAAATATACTCGCAGCTCCAGCCGTCCATGGTGTTGGCCTCCATCTCGATATTGCCGGAACGGATGAGTGCGGTGCCTCACATTAAATTACATACAACAATAGGTAAATCATTGGCAAGATAGGAGTCCATAAATAATTAAATAAGAGCAGAAAAGGAGACCGGCACATTGAAAACCACCGAATGGCATTGAGTATTTATTTCTTTGGAAACCTGCGCACAAACAAACAGTGAGCCTCTACTTAATGAATGACTAACATGATGATTAACAGTGAGCCGCTACTGGTGTATATGTGTGTGTGCTTGCTGCAAGCTTTAGTATATGCATAGTTTGCACATGAACATGCATAAAGCTCAGGTGTAGGTTGCATCTAAGTGGGGTATTGGGATTCAGTTTTATTTTCACTATGATGTACAGCGGTAGTAGATAAGTACCTTTTTTTAGTTTTGTAGATAAGTACTTGATATAGACGAATCCTCTGCATTGACCTGACCCAAGTCCATATATAATAACTGCATGTTATGACAGGACAATCACATAACCAAATGACAAAGAAAATGTGTACAGTAACATAGAATATTCGGTGTATATGTGGTGTGTTTTAGAGGAACAGGCTAGCAAGACATAGGAATTTAACTGGGGAGTTGCATACTAGCTTTTCAAACCGAAGGAAGAGAAGGACGTCAGTGTATGGAAATACAATTGGAAAGTAACAGTCAGTGGCGGTGCTACAAAGGAAAACCTGGACAGGCAAAATTTAAAGAAACACAAATATTTCAACTCAAGCGATGGATGAAGAGCTGCTGCTGATAAATCTTTCTCAACATTATATCTCTTTTTTCTCTTGAAAACCAAATCAATTCCGCGTTGATTAGCCCTGCTGTCCATGACAAATATCTAGTACCAAATTAAGATATTTATTATCAATTGATTGAATTTCAGAGTGTTATAACCTACATTTTATACGAAAATTAGTACTGTCCAAGAGACAGTTTTGGGGCTGCACATGTGCTTGTGCACGAGCGCTCGTCGTCTAGGTTGCTACTCGCCCGGCTGGCCACCGCTGAATGGGTGGCCCTTGGGCCTCCGCACCACACGGCGCTGCTACTTGCTGCGGCGGTGCTACCGGCGACTCGACGGCGGCTCCGCGCCACGTCTCTCTGGCCCTCCATGCGGCTGTACGCGTTGCTCGTGCCCATACTACTCTGCTGGATAGGAAGAGGAATCGAGCAATAGACCCCAGAGGCCAAGAAAGAACCGTGAAGAGGCGACACTACAGGCAAGCAAGGCAGCTGTGAGCTAGGCTACTCCTATATCTGTACTACTACATGTATTTTTACCCCACGGGCTGGGCAGGCCATGGCATGCTTTTGCCCTCACGAAGCACCACCGGTGGTAATAATGTATCACATAGTACAAAAAACAGTGTATCACATTTGACATGTTCATGAAATTTAATGTTTGTTATCCCATAGCAACGCACGGGTATTTAGCTAGTAGCCCAAATTGTTTAGAATAATAAGAGCATACAACAATCAGTACATTAACAGGCGTGGAGAGAAGTATTTATCAGTGTTCTGAATCATATCAATAATGTCAAAGAAACATCATATAGAAGAAACAATGTGGATTGTTAATTCACCTGCTCACTAAAACAAAGGAGTACGTGCTTCCCCCAACAGGTCCACGTTCTCTAGTATTTGAGATGGACATGAAAGCCACCATTAGCAAGCTACACCGCCACCTAAATAGCCTGACCATCAGACTCCAGAAGACTGAAATTTCAACAAAAACTTCGATTAGTAACTCATCAAAACTGTCGTACAGAGACCTATTAAGACTGCATCCCTCCTTAAATATTATAACTCTTGCAATAGACTATTTAAGATGGGGTCCGCATATATGAAGTAGTTCTTATCTACATAAATAAAATTTGAAAGGATTACCGACTTATGTATCAAGGATTGATGACTAATAAGAATTTTTAAAAAATTTGATGCTCCATTGATATCTAATAATTACTAATTTAATAGAATAGCAATCAGTGCATGAATGTAAATAAACGGAGATCGGAACTCAGTCTGCAGGCTTGTCAAGTGTTCATCGCACATAAGTGTTCATCGCACAAGGGCCAAACTTTTTTGACAGCGATTTGCTCCAATAGAATCGGGGGTGCAAACCTAGACGTCTACAAGAGAAGAGGAGAAGAACAGAGGTTAGAGAAAGGGGAAGAGAGAGAGGACAAAGCCAGGGGAGGGGATTCACTCATCGGACGAGAAGGACGTCATGGCCACCGGCGGCGGAGCCGACTCCCGAAACCCTAGCCATCGAGGGAAGGTCGCGGCTGGGCTTTCGTAGCCGCGAGCGCCGGACCTAGCCATATGGAAGGGCGCCGTGGTGTGAGGGGACCTCGGGTTGTGCTTCGTGATGGCGGGATTCGCCGGACGTCGCCTGAATCAGCCCGCCGCAGGTGGCGCAATGAGGAGCTGCATCCAAAGAGAGAGGTGGGATGTGAGAGGGATGGGTGGGTGGGGGATGAGGCAGATCCGGTAGCCTCCATAGCCGCGTTGTGGGAGGAGCGGAGTGGAGGGCCGGCGGCGAGGTGGGAAGAAGGTGGCGAGGCGATTGGTGGCGGCGATTTGGGAGAGACGAGGGGCATCAGGGGCTCTGTTTCTGGCGCATCCCTCTCTCCTTTTTTGTTTTCTTTTTCTTCTTTTTTTTCATATATGTCCCACGGTAGGATCAAGAGCTAGAATTCTGCAACGCATATCTGCAACCTATAATATGCGTATCTATTATGAATTTTACAACGTTTAGCCAAAATGTTGTAGAAGGTGTGTTGCTTTATAAGGGGTATCAGAAAAAGCACCTCAACATGATCAATCTTTTATTTTGGAGAAATTTTATCCAGTAATTAAATATACATATCTATGGCTCGTACTTGAACTTTTCATTCTCGACGGGAATTGTCATTGGTGGTATCGTATTTATATTTTTCAATTAATGCAATGTGATGCATCTAGATCCTTCCACAGACACTCGTACTTCATCCCTCAACCCTTCATAGATTGTCTTCCTTTATCATGCCCATGTTGTTTGTGTCAACTTATATTTCATCGAACAAACCTATACTTCTTATTTCGTAATTGACATGATGTTTTGTTTGAACCTTTACGATTGCTATGACATAATTGTTTTACTTCAGTATCAACAAATGCACAATCACGAATATAGCACCTATCATTGTCATGTTAATTCTTCTTTGTTGTCTTTACACATCGATTAGATCTATTTTTTTTATTCTATCGAGGGAGATCAATTCACTAATCTGTGTCGTCTGCACTCTACTCATGTTGACTCTCCATATTTTTAAAGGAAAACTATTTTGTTGTGTTGGCGAATTCATAGAGCCCCCTAACCATCTTGTACTGGCATATGCATTATTGGATATTATCTCCGATGGTATATTTAATTATATGCAACTAATAGGCTCTCGATATATCATGCTATCCAACCTATAATATATACAATTCATCAGCATGATTCATTGTGCAATGGCCCCAAGATAAAAATGTAATGTGTGAACATGAGCAATACCCCCACCCACTCCCCCCATTTAGATCTAAATATTCGGTCCTACAATTCCAAATTGAAATTTATAGTGCAGAACACCATCGTTTTGATGACCATAGAAATGAATTTGGAAATCATCCCCGATATCCACATGGTGTTGAGCACAACTAGAGGATCCCCACCATAATACCATGCCCAGACCCTCTGTATTCGCTAGAAATTGGTACCCATTCGTTCAATATAAATTCTCACCACACTCACCTCATCAGTCGATCGCACAAGCACACTGTCCCCACCAGAGCTCCCTTTGATGCCATCCTCTCATTTGAAAGGGTCCACCACATGCCGGTCAATGCTACCAAAGCTTCCATACTGCTAATGGCCACCACCAGAGCTCCCCCAATGCTGGACTCCTCCACTGGAGCTCCCTTCAGTGGCCATCGCAATTTTCACTTAACAAATCTATCAGACGACTGCCATGAGCCATCTCTTCATCTTTGACAAAGAGAGAAACTCGATGCGGAGGTGGAAGGAGGTTATGTGTACTAGGGATGCATGGGTCCAGTCCGGGCAAGAGAATAATAGCTGCAAGGGGCAATGAGGCCGAGCCCTTGGCGATCATACAAGCGCGGAGGTTCCAATGGAACGACACGTGGCGTTGTGTTCGAGCCTTTGGAGTCCATAGAAGGGATCAACCAAGTGGGTTCGGGCAACGACTTCCGCATGTTGCCCGTCATCACCCCCACCGGTTCCTTAACATCAAATTCGTTTGTTGACCATTGTCGGGTCCCTCGGCTCCCGACCACTCCGTCTGTAGTTTCCCTACCAACCACCACAATCGGATCCCCATCTCTTCTTCCCCACTGATGGCTTGATCTCCATAGCATTAATGTGATGCTAACTGTATGCCATCTCAAGATGTATTATCCTTTGGCCCTGCGGGATCTTGTGCCTCCTTCTAATTCATCCCAAGAAGCTCACTTGGGGTCTGCGTGCGGCCGGGTAGCATGCGAGGTCTGCGCTAAGGCTTCCTCTTCTAGGGCTGCGATCTCCACTGCTAGCTCCTCCGCTGCCACATGGGACGACTTTGTCATGGCTGCACGAGTGGCAAGCCATTCAAGGTGGCGCGACTCTTGGGATCAAAATTTCCTTCCCAAGCATTTGTGCACCCAAAAAGGAATTGAATTTGCCTGCGTACCCAGGATTCTAAAACCAATCAATGAGCATCCAAACAACATAGTTTGCATTACAGACAATTTTAGTGTCATGCATGGGTGATTTGGAATAGAACCCAATTCGGTTCCATGCTAAACAACATCGATATCCGAACCAAGTAAATGGCGACTTAAATTTGAGTGCTGCAACTGGCTTGTCGAACTGGTGGAAGCGGACTTAGAGTTTGCCAAATTTAGACAACATGTTATATGCAGTAATAGTGAACTACTTTTATTTCGAATATTAAATGGTGAAAAAACGTCTTGTTTTTTGGAGAGATACTCTAGTATATTTCTGAAGTAGGAGAGTGAAATTTCATACCAAGGAGCCGAAATTGAAGTGCTGGTTCGGTATATGCACCAGCTAGCACAATTAGTAGGACAGTGGGGCAAAATTAAGCAAAGGCTGTCATCACGTTATGGTTGTTGGCTTGTTGCTATGTTGGACCACGTGATAGAGCTACCTACTTGGCCATGTGCACATCTCCATGAGGCAATAATATGTTTTCTACGACCCATGAACAAAACGTGAGGCATCCAGCAACAAGTCTTGAAACATTGTATTTCATTATAGTGGCAAGTTTATATCGGAACAAGGACCATATACTGGCCTCCCCTGTCCTGCTCCTCTGAGAACACTATTCGTTGTACATACATTTTCCTCCGAAGCATGTTTATATTGCGTTTCCATAACTCTAGTGCAGCCTACAGTTAATAATTGATATATGACCTACTGATTTATGCGTAAGTCTTCGTGCAGCCAATTATGCATATTATGGAGAACATCGCTCCAATTTTTGAGCTGAGAGCAGATCAGCATTGATTATTCTGACGAGCTGACAAATTCCTCAGTGATGGCCAATTCTTGGCAGTTAGTTTTATGTATTAGGGGCCAGAGCATCTCCAACCGCACACCAACAGGCCCTCCAGGCCATTTTTTAGCACCGGCGCGCAAAAAATGGCCCAGTCGTACCCACAGGAGCCCGTTTTTCGCCGGTTTGGGCCGAAACTGGCGCCGGCGGACCCAGGACGAACCCGGCGCGCTGGGGTGCGCCTGGGGGCGCCGGGGAAACCGATTTTGGCCCGAACGGGAATGGGCCAGCCAAGTTAGCGACACGCCGCTTCGTCATCCTAATCGCCTCGGTTCCTGCGGGAATCAATGCCAAGGCTATCGCGCTGCCGCGCTGGTCAGCCTCCATTGATGCCTCATCGGCGGCGCAGTGAAGGCGCCGCGACGCGCGTCCCGCCGCTCCCGCCACGCGTCACCCGGCATGCAGGTTCTCACCGCCCCGCTTCGCCTATAAAAGCCGACCTCCCTGCCGGTGAACGCTACAATCGCCACAACTCCCCTTCTCTCTCACCTCGTCTCACCACAGAAGCAACTCGCCCCCCTCTTCCCTCGCCGACGAGCTATGGCTGAGCGGTACCCCGGCGACGCCGCGGTGGGGAACGGCTTCGGCCGCCGCCATCTCCATGAGGATGAGGCGTGCCTCCTCTACAAGGCCGACTATCCGGTGCCCCTAGACATGCGGGTGCCGGGCTCGTGCAAGTTGAGAGCCGGCGGCGTCTCCGTTTGTCGCTATCGGAGGAGCAGCGGAACGAGCCGAAGAACGTTGCCGCAGCCACACGCTGTGGACCATGTACTTCGGCCGCAACCGCGAAGACCGGATGGCCTCCACCAACGGCATCATCCCCCGCGGCCGACTCAACGCCGACGGGCGACGCGAAAGGTGGGGCGTGCCTGGCCGCACCCTCGAGGCCGTCCTCGACCACATCGAGACCGGCAACACGCCGCGCCTCGAGTACCCGGCGCGCCCGTCCTTCTCTCGCCGTCGTGGCAGTTTCCTGGATGCCGTGGCAAATGGAGGCGGTGACCTCCTCATCGTCGGGCTCCGGTTCGCTTTCCTCCGGGTCGCCGACGCTCCGCCCCGTCAAGTCGGAGCCACAGGAGACGCCGCTTGGGCGCCGCACCCGCAGCGGCGCCCTCGTCATCAATGAGGGTGGCCGCCCCTCCCCGTGTTCCCTCCACCTAGTCCGGCCTAAGACCGGGCCAGGGTTGCTCCCCGTCAGGAAGGAGCACGCGGAGATGGCCGCCGACGATGAGACCACCCTCAGGTGGGCGAAGGCGGACTACGTCCACGAGCAGGTGGCGCGCCAGCGCCGGGCCTACGCGGGGATCAAGGCCCGGCGCCGCGGACGCAAGGAGGGCGGCGTCGTCGTCCTCGACAGCAACGAGGAGGATGCGCCTGGGCCGTCAGACCCCCCGCGCGTTGGCGACCCTGGTCAGGGGTGCAGTAGGGATGACGGCGGCTCCGGCGGGACGCAGGGCGACGACGATGACGGTGGCGGCGGTGACTACAGCCAGTTCTGCAGGCTCCTCATCATGTAGAAAGCGGGCTGCGGCGCCGGGCTTCAGGTCCTTGTACATATGCTATAATGCAGTGTAATGTGTCTGGTAACATGACGGAGACCCGCACCACTCTCCTCCATGGCCTCGGCTATGTTCTCCACTGCCAAGCAGGGCCTCCCATATCCGTGCATGCCGACCCTAATCCTCCTGTGCCGATGACTCTCCTCGCCCCTTCATCGATCTCCATCGCATCAGTGTGCCCCTGTGTTGTGCGCCTTGGATGAGTGGCTATCGACCTCTGCTCTTGGACGCACCTTGGCCAGTGTGCCTCTCGGCTCTCCATCCACCTCGTCTACACCCCGGCTTCAGCCACGCCGCCCACTCGCCCACCGCCCCATCACCTCCTCGTAGATGGCGGCCGCCGGTGTTGATCCGCAATTGCAACGGCTGTAGTGACCCGCTGCCTAGCCGTCACGCTGCATCTCATCATGCTCTGCGACAAATCCTTAATTTTGTACTCACCTTTCCTTATGTCCCGTCCTCTTATGCATATTTGTTAAATTTGTTTGTACCTAAACCTATTAGCTTCTGCCGAATGATGTAATGTCGGGACTTCAGATATACGGAATGATTATTGACAATGGAGCAAACATTTATCTGATTTAGTTCATCTTTATATTTGCATTGACATATCATTCAAATATACGGAATGTTGTTTTTATAAAAATAATCATGCCTTGAGGATGTATGATTGATGGTTAGTAGATTTATATGATCAGGTGTAGTGTTCTGTAGGTAAGTATTTTGTGATGTGATAAACAGAATCGAAGCTATTGTTATTAAATAGCTTATCATGCAAAACCGCACAATTTTGTCATCATCGCATTCATCTTATTGAACTGCATTTCCAACTAGTTTTTGTTGGAATTTGTCAATAAGAATGGATTCCACTTTACATGACCTGGAATATAAAACTTTAATTTTCCCTTCCGCAGCCACCTCATTACACTTCAACTTTTTTAATCACATGAGCCTTGACTTAGACTAGGGCCTTGTGTTAAACTAAAAAAACATAATACTCAAATACACCCTGTGACTTTTATCTTCTATTCACATATCTCATTGTCCTTCATCCTCATATGGGATGCATGGTTCATGTCGACAGGAAATTACAGAAGATACAGAAAAAGCACCTCAACATGATCAATCTTTTATTTTGGAGAAATTTTATCCAGTAATTAAATATACATATCTATGGCTCGTACTTGAACTTTTCATTCTCGACGGGAATTTTCATTGGTGGTATCGTATTTATATTTTTCAATTAATGCAATGTGATGCATCTAGATCCTTCCACAGACACTCGTACTTCATCCCTCTCCCCTTCATAGATTGTCTTCCTTTATCATGCCCATGTTGTTTGTGTCAACTTATATTTCATCGAACAAACCTATACTTCTTATTTCGTAATTGACATGATGTTTTGTTTGAACCTTTACGATTGCTATGGCATAATTGTTTTACTTCAGTATAAAGAAATGCACAATCACGAATATAGCACATAACATTGTTATGTTAATTCTTCTTTGTTGTCTTTTTACATCGATTAGCTATAAATTTTTTCTTATTCTATCGAGGGAAATCAATTCACTAATGTGTGTCGTCTGCACTCTACTTATGTTGACTCTCCATTTTTTTAAAGGAAAACTATTTTGTTGTGTTGGCGAATTCATAGAGCCCCCTAACCATCTTGTACTGGTATATGCACAATTGGATATTGTCTCCGCTGGTATATTTAAATATATGCAACTCATAGGTTCTTGATATTTTATGCTATCCAACCTCATATTTAAAATTCATCGACATGCATGATTCATTGTGCAATGTCCTCAAGAAAAAAAAGTAATGTCTGAACATGAGCAATACCCCCACCCCTCCCCCAGTTTAGATCTAAATATTTGGCCCTACAATTCCAAATTGAAATGGATTGTGCAGAACACCATCGTTTTGATGACCATAGAAATTAATTCGGGAATCATCCCGATAGCCACATGGTGTTGAGCACACCTATAGGATCCCCACCAGAATACCATGCCCAGACCCTCTGTATTCGCTAGATATTGGTACCCATTCATTCAGCATAAATTCTCACCACACTCACCTGATCAGTAGATCGCACAAGCACACTGTCACCACCAGAGCTCCCTTTGATGCCATACTCTCATTTCGAAGGGTCCACCCTATGCCGGTCACTGCTACCAAAGCTTCCATACTGCTAACGGCCGCCACCAGAGCCGCCCCAATGCTGGACTCCTCCACTGGAGCTCCCTTCAGTGCTGCAACTGGCTTGTCGAACTGGTGGAAGCGGACTTAGAGTTTGCCAAATTTAGACAACATATAGTATGCAATATAATAGTGAACTACTTTTATTTTGAATATTAAATGGTGAAAAAACGTCTTGTTATTTGGAGAGATACTCTAGTATCGTTTTGAAGTAGGAGAGTGAAATTTCATAACAAGGAGCCTAAATTGAAGTGCTGGTTCGGTATATGCACCAGCTAGCACACTTAGTAGGACAGTGGGCCAAAATTAGGCCAAGGCTGTCATCACGTTATGGTTGTTGGCTTGTTGCTATGTTGGACCACGTGACATAGCTACCTACTTGGCCATGTGCACATCTCCATGAGGCAGTAATATGGTTTGTACGAACCATGAACAAAACGTGAGGCATCCAGCAGCAAGTCTTGAAACATTGTATTTCATTATAGTGGCAAGTGTATATCAGAACAAGGACCATATACTGGCCTCCCCAGTCCTGCTCCTCTGAGAACACTATTCATTGCACGTAAATTTTCCTCTAAAGCATGTTTATATTGCGTTTCCCTAACTTTAGTGCAGCCTACAGTTAATAATTGATATATGACCTACTGATTTATGCGTAAATCTTCGTGCAGCCAATTATGCATATTATGGAGAACATCGCTCCAATTTTTGAGCTGAGAGCAGATCAGCATTGATTATTCTGTCGAGCTGACAAATTCCTCTGTGATGGCCTATTCTTGGCAGTTAGTTTTATGTATTAGGGGTCAGAGCATCTCCAACCGCACACCAACAGGCCCTCCAGGCCATTTTTTAGCACCGGCGCGCAAAAAATGGCCCAGTCGTACCCACAGGAGCCCGTTTTTCGCCGGTTTGGGCCTAAGCTTGCGCCGGTGGACCCAGGACGAACCCGGCGCGCTGGGGTGCGCCTGGGGGCGCCGGGGAAACCGATTTTGGCCCGAACGGGAATGGGCCAGCCAAGTTAGCGACACGCCGCTTCGTCATCCTAATCGCCTCGGTTCCTGCGGGAATCAATGCCAAGGCTATCGCGCTGCCGCGCTGGTCAGCCTCCATTGATGCCTGATCGGCGGCGCAGTGAAGGCGCCGCGACGCGCGTCCCGCCCTCTCCCGCCACATGTCACCCGGCATGCAGATTCTCACCGCCCCGCTTCGCCTATAAAAGCCGACCTCCCCGCCGGTGAACGCTACAATCGCCACAACTCCCCTTCTATCTCGCCTCGTCTCACCACAGAAGCAACTCGCCCCCCTATTCCCTCGCCGACGAGCTATGGTTGAGCGGTACCCCGGCGACGCCGCGGTGGGGAACGGCTTCGGCAGCCGCCATCTCCATGAGGATGAGGCGTGCCTCCTCTACAAGGCCGACTATCCGGTGCCCCTAGACATGCGGGTGCCGGGCTCGTGCAAGTTGAGAGCCGGCGGCGTCTCCGTTTGTCGCTATCGGAGGAGCAGCGGAACGAGCCGAAGTACGTTGCCGCAGCCACACGCTGTGGACCATGTACTTCGGCCGCAACCGCGAAGACCGGATGGCCTCCACCAGCGGCATCATCCCCCGCGGCCGACTCAACGCCGACGGGCGACACGAAAGGTGGGGCGTGCCTGGCCGCACCCTCGAGGCCGTCCTCGACCACATCGAGACCGGCAACACGCCGCGCCTCGAGTACCCGGCGCGCCCGTCCTTCTCTCGCCGTCGTGGCAGTTTCCTGGATGCCGTGGCGAATGGAGGCGGTGACCTCCTCATCGTCGGGCTCCGGTTCGCTCTCCTCCGGGTCGCCGACGCTCCGCCCCGTCAAGTCGGAGCCACAGGAGACGCTGCTTGGGCGCCGCACCCGCAGCGGCGCCCTCGTCATCAATGAGGGTGGCCGCCCCTCCCCGTGTTCCCTCCACCTAGTCCGGCCTAAGACCGGGCCAGGGTTGCTCCCCGTCAGGAAGGAGCACGCGGAGATGGCCGCCGCCAACGAGACCACCCTCAGGTGGGCGAAGGCGGACTACGTCCACGAGCAGGTGGCGCGCCAGCGCCGGGCCTATGCGGGGATCTAGGCCCGGCGCTGCGGACGCAAGGAGGGCGGAGTCTCGTCCTCGACAGCAACGAGGAGGATGCGCCTGGGCCGTCAGACCCCCCGCGCGTTGGCGACCCTGGTCAGGGGTGCAGTAGGGACGACGGCGGCTCCGGCGGGACGCAGGGCGACGACGATGACGGCGGCGGCGGTGACTACACCCAGTTCTGGAGGCTCCTCATCATGTAGAAAGCGGGCTGCGGCCGGCGTAGTAGGGCTAGGCGTAGTTTCTTTGTTTTTCTATTTTTTGTACAAATTCGAATGAAAAACCGCCGAGTTTGTGCCAAATTCGTATCAGATCGCCGAGTTTGCGCCAATTTTGGGGGCGATGACTGGGAACGCAATCGCCCCCATGCCGAAAGTAAACGCTGGCTCGGCCCCAGACGGCGCTTTTTCGGCTTCCTGGGGTGCCGAACGGCTGGAGATCCTCTTAGCCATTGGTAAAGTGCCACCATGGACTGAGAAGCCAATCTGATGAAGGGTATGGAAGCAAAATAATGGCAGACACGCTAGTTCAGTTTTTTTTCACTGAAATCCGTTGGATTGCTCATACAAGTTGATGCACATTGTGCTAGGTGAATGAAATGTGATCAATAAAGCTAACAAATAATTACCTATTGGTTGTAACTCATGGTGGGCAGGCCTCACGAGCTTTGCTCGGACACATGAAAGCTCGGTGTGCCCACGGGGCGAACGGGTCGATCCGACTTAGCACTTTGTGCCCCTGAGTGTTCATGCTTCGCCACACAATACCTCTCCCGCTTCCCCGCACGTTGAGCTCGAGGTTTGGTCCATGGTCCGAGCAAATAAATGTTGTCCACACCTTTCTCTTTTTCTTGACAACAGAGGTCGAAGATCCAAGATTAAAGGGCCGCTAGATAGATCATATGCCCCACCTTTGTTGCGGGTAAGGAATACATATTGATAAAATCCCCCGATTTGTAAACTGAAGTATTTCTCTTTACTCCGTAACACAAATATCTAAATGGAAAAAAGTCACACCAATGCCTCTCATCTAGAGCATGAAAGACAATCTGGTTGTTGTGTCATAGCAAAGTCCACCCGAGAATTATGAAAAGTCGAGCGACATCATGAGACATTCTAGACAGAAATGGTGGTCGTGCCAGATGATAGGCTTGGCGGCAGCAAGGTAGTCATGCACGTTTGGAGCCCATGGATCGTGGCCATAGAGCCACGTGCCTGGAGCAGCTGGCTGGTGCGGCCTTTTGTTGGAGTGGTGCAGCCAACATCAGGAACAACTGTGGAGGCTCTCATGCGCTTCTTGGCAGAGAAGGAGCAACCAGTTGAATGTTTAGATTGCCACGGTGGTTCCCAGGCTTCCCTGTTGCACATCCGCTGCAATGAACCAGGGTAGAGCAGGTGCAGGAAGAGTTAGAGCAGAGGAGAGTGGTCCGACGAGATGCATAGAGGAGGCGAAGAGCCATCAATTTACTTTAAATTTCATGCAGAAAACCTGAAGGTAGCATAACTGAATATTCATTTATTGAAAAGCCATAAAACACAATAAGTTGACACATTTTATTGGATACTGTATCCAATTATTACAAAATGACGAGCACATTTTCGCAAGGAAATGGCACACCATCGAAACCCTTACTGGAAATATATGGAAAGGAATGGAACCCCGGGAGCTATCACACCTTTTCGATAGATGCAAAGAAACAAAAATAAGATTACACGGTACTGGACGGGACATGATGTCCAATTATTCAAGACAACAAGAACATTTCGACTATCTCGGCATGAAATCCCGGCGTATAGACTTTCTTATGCAATAGCTGCGGCAAATTCAACATCCTTGGTACAGACACGATCGCATCCAGTTGTGCAATTCTCTATGACATCTTTCTCTTGTTCACCTACGATGACTGCATGGAAGATAGCTTGCATTAGAAACAATCATTTATAGACAACGAGCAGCAATAAGATAGTCAGATGCATGTAAGGATTTAATCTTACAAGTGTTTGTGGTGTTGCAGACGGAGGACATGCATCCCAACTTGCAATACTCAATGACTTTTGCTTCGTCTGGGAAAACAAACCTCGTGTGTTTAAATACAATTCTTTGTGCTTGAGAGGAAGATGAAAGAATGGAAAGAATATGTTTACAGTTTACCTGCTTCCGGGTAAAGATTGAAGCGATCACAAGGACGCACACACTTGTCAAGAATTTTGCAACCACACAAGCTTGCACATGTTTTGCGAGAGGCACCCATGACACGGCATGCGTTATAGCAGTTTCTTCCCGAGGTGGAACAACAACAGCTCTTAGCTTCTACCTGGGCCTGCTGTATCACTAGAACTAGTATGACTACTACCATAATCACACTCTTACGACTATTGGTTGCCATATTCTCCGTGTATGTTTATCTCACAAAACTTGCTGATGATCTAAGACTTGCATGCCCTCTATTTATAGGAGATATTGCATACTGCACCTACATGCATCTCATAGCCACAAGGCAACCCTACAATGATGTGTATTATATTGGTGTTTGCCACCATGTGGAATTCACATCACATGATACACACATGCGTGTGTGTCCACTACGCCAAGAATTTTATGGCACATGCACTTGTTTTGCAACTTTAAAGCCCATGTGTATATATGTAATGGGATTAATCAAACACGGTTGGTGGGAATAACCACCCTTCTTCTCAACACTAGACCAATACTCAGTAAAGATTTGCTTGTTAGTTATTCGACTTGAGACTAATTAATTAATGAGATGCTAATTATTTTACCTTGTACTAATTCCTGATTAACAAAAAATGAACTACATGTGGAAAATATAGTAACATTATTGGAAATATAATGCGAGCAAAATCATTAAGCAAAAACTGTTATTACCAACCAAGGAATAGCTGAACTTAAACAATAAATGATCTATTATTTAAACAAAGCTTAAGGTCCTTGTACATATGCTATAATGCAGCATAATGTGTCAGGTAACATGACGGAGACCCGCCTCACTCTCCTCCATAGCCTCGGCCATGTTCTCCATCGCCACCTCGGGCCTCACACATCCGCGCATGCCGACCCTAATCCTCCTGTGCCGATGACTCTCCTCGCTCCTTCATTGATCTCCATCGCATTTGCATGCCCCCATGCGGTGCGCCTTGGATGAGTGGCTATCGACCTCTGCTCATGGATGCACCTTGGCCGCTGTGCCACTCGGCTCTCCATCCACCTCGTCTACACCCCGGCTTCAGCCACGCCGCTCAGTCACCCATCGCCCATCACCTCCTCGTAGATGGCGGCCGCCGGTGTTGATCTGCAATTGCAACGGCTATTATAACCCGCTGCCTAGCCGTCGCGCTCCATCTCGTCATGGTCCGTGATAAATCCTCAATTTTGTAGTCAACTTTGCTTATGTCCCGTCCTCTTACGCATATTTGTTAAATTTGTCTGTACCTAGACCTATTAGGTTCTGCTGAATGATGTAATGTCGGGAC
Source organism: Triticum aestivum (assembly GCF_018294505.1). Classification (NCBI taxonomy): domain Eukaryota; kingdom Viridiplantae; phylum Streptophyta; class Magnoliopsida; order Poales; family Poaceae; genus Triticum; species Triticum aestivum. The sequence goes on from NC_057803.1 coordinate 750,621,093, forward strand.
TTCAGATACACGGAATGATTATTGTCAATGGAGCAAACAGTTATCTGATTTAGTTCATCTTTATATTAGCATATACATATCATTCAAATATACGGAATGAAGTTTTTGTAAAAATAATCATGCCTTGAGGATGCATGATTGATGGTTAGTAGATTTTTAAGATGAGGTGTAGTTTTCTGTAGGTAAGTATTTTCTGATGTGATAAATCAAATCGAAGCTATTGTTATTAAATAGCTTATCATGCAAAACCGCACAATTTTGTCATCATCGCATTCATCTTATTGAACTGCATTTCCAACTAGTTTTTGTTGGAATTTGTCAATAAGAATGGATTCCACTTTACATGACCTGGAATATAAAACTTTAATTTTCCCTTCCGCAACCACCTCATTACACTCCAACTTTTTTAATCACATGAGCCTTGACTTAGACTAGGGCCTTGTGTTAAACTAAAAAACATAATACTCAAATACACCCTGTGACTTTTATCTTCTATTCACGTATCTCATTGTCCTTCATCCTCATATGGGATGCATGGTTCATGTCGACAGGAAATTAGAGAAGATATAGAAAAAGCACCTCAACATGATCAATCTTTTATTTTGGAGAAATTTTATCCAGTAATTAAATATACATATCTATGGCTCGTACTTGAACTTTTCATTCTCGACGGGAATTGTCATTGGTGGTATCGTATTTATATTTTTCAATTAATGCAATGTGATGCATCTAGATCCTTCCACAGACACTCGTACTTCATCCCTCTCCCCTTCATAGATTGTCTTCCTTTATCATGCCCATGTTGTTTGTGTCAACTTATATTTCATGGAACAAACCTATACTTCTTATTTCGTAATTGACATGATGTTTTGTTTGAACCTTTACGATTGCTATGACATAATTGTTTTACTTCAGTATCAACAAATGCACAATCACGAATATAGCACCTATCATTGTCATGTTAATTCTTCTTTGTTGTCTTTACACATCGATTAGATCTATTTTTTTTATTCTATCGAGGGAGATCAATTCACTAATGTGTGTCGTCTGCACTCTACTCATGTTGACTCTCCATATTTTTAAAGGAAAACTATTTTGTTGTGTTGGCGAATTCATAGAGCCCCCTAACCATCTTGTACTGGCATATGCACAATTGGATATTATCTCCGATGGTATATTTAATTATATGCAACTAATAGGTTCTCGATATATCATGCTATCCAACCTCATATTTACAATTCATCAGCATGATTCATTGTGCAATGTCCCCAAGATAAAAATGTAATGTGTGAACATGAGCAATACCCCCACCCACTCCCCCCATTTAGATCTAAATATTCGGTCCTACAATTCCAAATTGAAATTTATAGTGCAGAACACCATCGTTTTGATGACCATAGAAATGAATTTGGAAATCATCCCGATATCCACATGGTGTTGAGCACAACTAGAGGATCCCCACCATAATACCATGCCCAGACCCTCTGTATTCGCTAGAAATTGGTACCCATTCGTTCAATATAAATTCTCACCACACTCACCTCATCCGTTGATCGCACAAGCACACTGTCACCACCAGAGCTCCCTTTGATGCCATCCTCTCATTTGAAAGGGTCCACCCCATGCCGGTCAATGCTACCAAAGCTTCCATACTGCTAACGGCCACCACCAGAGCTCCCCCAATGCTGGACTCCTCCACTGGAGCTCCCTTCAGTGGCCATCGCAATTTTCACTTAACAAATCTGTCAGACGACTGCCATGAGCCATCTCTTCATCTTTGACAAAGAGAGAAACTCGATGCGAAGGTGGAAGGAGGTTATGTGTACTAGGGATGCATGGGTCCAGTTCGGGCAAGAGAATAATAGCTGCAAGGGGAAATGAGGCCGAGCCCTTGGCGATCATACAAGTGCGGAGGTTCCAATGGAACGACACATGGAGTTGTGTTCGAGACTTGGGAGTCCATAGAAGGGATCAACCAAGTGGGTTCGGGCAACGACTTCCGCATGTTGCCCGTCATCCCCCCAAACGGTTCCTTAACATCAAATTCGTTTGATGACCATTGTTGGGTCCCTCGGCTCCCGACCACTCCGTCTGTAGTTTCCCTACCAACCACCACAATCGGATCCCCATCTCTTCTTCCCCACTGATGGCTTGATCTCCATAGCATTAATGTGATGCTAACTGTATGCCATCTCAAGATGTATTATCCTTTGGCCCTGTGGGATCTTGTGCCTCCTTCTAATTCATCACAAGAAGCTCACTTGGGGTCTGCGTGCGGCCGGGTAGCATGCGAGGTCTGCGCTAAGGCTTCCTCTTCTAGGGCTGCGATCTCCACTGCTAGCTCCTCCGCTGCCACATGGGACGACTTTGTCATGGCTGCACGAGTGGCAAGCCATTCAAGGTGGCGCGACTCTTGGGATCAAAATTTCCTTCCCAAGCATTTGTGCACCCAAAAAGGAATTGAATTTGCCTGCGTACCCAGGATTCTAAAACCAATCAATGAGCATCCAAACAACATAGTTTGCATTACAGACAATTTTAGTGTCATGCATGGGTGATTTGGAATAGAACCCAATTCGGTTCCATGCTAAACAACATTGATATCCGAACCAAGTAAATGGCGACTTAAATTTGAGTGCTGCAACTGGCTTGTCGAACTGGTGGAAGCGGACTTAGAGTTTGCCAAATTTAGACAACATGTTATATGCAGTAATAGTGAACTACTTTTATTTCGAATATTAAATGGTGAAAAAACGTCTTGTTTTTTGGAGAGATACTCTAGTATATATTTCTGAAGTAGGAGAGTGAAATTTCATACCAAGGAGCCGAAATTGAAGTGCTGGTTCGGTATATGCACCAGCTAGCACACTTAGTAGGACAGTGGGGCAAAATTAAGCAAAGGCTGTCATCACGTTATGGTTGTTGGCTTGTTGCTATGTTGGACCACGTGATAGAGCTACCTACTTGGCCATGTGCACATCTCCATGAGGCAATAATATGTTTTCTACGACCCATGAACAAAACGTGAGGCATCCAGCAACAAGTCTTGAAACATTGTATTTCATTATAGTGGCAAGTTTATATCGGAACAAGGACCATATACTGGCCTCCCCTGTCCTGCTCCTCTGAGAACACTATTCGTTGTACATACATTTTCCTCCGAAGCATGTTTATATTGCGTTTCCATAACTCTAGTGCAGCCTACAGTTAATAATTGATATATGACCTACTGATTTATGCGTAAGTCTTCGTGCAGCCAATTATGCATATTATGGAGAACATCGCTCCAATTTTTGAGCTGAGAGCAGATCAGCATTGATTATTCTGACGAGCTGACAAATTCCTCAGTGATGGCCAATTCTTGGCAGTTAGTTTTATGTATTAGGGGCCAGAGCATCTCCAACCGCACACCAACAGGCCCTCCAGGCCATTTTTTAGCACCGGCGCGCAAAAAATGGCCCAGTCGTACCCACAGGAGCCCGTTTTTCGCCGGTTTGGGCCGAAACTGGCGCCGGCGGACCCAGGACGAACCCGGCGCGCTGGGGTGCGCCTGGGGGCGCCGGGGAAACCGATTTTGGCCCGAACGGGAATGGGCCAGCCAAGTTAGCGACACGCCGCTTCGTCATCCTAATCGCCTCGGTTCCTGCGGGAATCAATGCCAAGGCTATCGCGCTGCCGCGCTGGTCAGCCTCCATTGATGCCTCATCGGCGGCGCAGTGAAGGCGCTGCGACGCGCGTCCCGCCCGCTCCCGCCACGCGTCACCCGGCATGCAGGTTCTCACCGCCCCGCTTCGCCTATAAAAGCCGACCTCCCTGCCGGTGAACGCTACAATCGCCACAACTCCCCTTCTCTCTCACCTCGTCTCACCACAGAAGCAACTCGCCCCCTCTTCCCTCGCCGACGAGCTATGGCTGAGCGGTACCCCGGCGACGGCGCGGTGGGGAACGGCTTCGGCCGCCGCCATCTTCATGAGGATGAGGCGTGCCTCCTCTACAAGGCCGACTATCCGGTGCCCCTAGACATGCGGGTGCCGGGCTCGTGCAAGTTGAGAGCCGGCGGCGTCTCCGTTTGTCGCTATCGGAGGAGCAGCGGAACGAGCCGAAGAACGCTGCCGCAGCCACACGCTGTGGACGATGTACTTCGGCCGCAACCGCGAAGACCGGATGGCCTCCACCAACGGCATCATCCCCGGCGGCCGACTCAACGCCGACGGGCGACGCGAAAGGTGGGGCGTGCCTGGCCGCACCCTCGAGGCCGTCCTCGACCACATCGAGACCGGCAACACGCCGCGCCTCGAGTACCCGGCGCGCCCGTCCTTCTCTCGCCGTCGTGGCAGTTTCCTGGATGCCGTGGCGAATGGAGGCGGTGACCTCCTCATCGTCGGGCCCCGGTTCGCTTTCCTCCGGGTCGCCGACGCTCCGCCCCGTCAAGTCGGAGCCACAGGAGACGCCGCTTGGGCGCCGCACCCGCAGCGGCACCCTCGTCATCAATGAGGGTGGCCGCCCCTCCCCGTGTTCCCTCCACCTAGTCCGGCCTAAGACCGGGCCAGGGTTGCTCCCCGTCAGGAAGGAGCACGCGGAGATGGCCGCCGACGACGAGACCACTCTCAGGTGGGCGAAGGGGACTACGTCCACGAGCAGGTGGCGCGCCAGCGCCGGGCCTACGCGGGGATCAAGGCCCGGCGCCGCGGACGCAAGGAGGGCGGCGTCGTTGTCCTCGACAGCAACGAGGAGGATGCGCCTGGGCCGTCAGACCCCCCGCGCGTTGGCGACCCTGGTCAGGGGTGCAGTAGGGATGACGGCGGCTCCGGCGGGACGCAGGGCGACGACGATGACGGTGGCGGCGGTGACTACAGCCAGTTCTGCAGGCTCCTCATCATGTAGAAAGCGGGCTGCGGCGCCGGGCTTCAGGTCCTTGTACATATGCTATAATGCAGTGTAATGTGTCTGGTAACATGACGGAGACCCGCACCACTCTCCTCCATGGCCTCGGCTATGTTCTCCACTGCCAAGTCGGGCCTCCCATATCCTCCTGTGCCGATGACTCTCCTCGCCCCTTCATCGATCTCCATCGCATCAGCGTGCCCCTGTGTTGTGCGCCTTGGATGAGTGGCTATCGACCTCTGCTCTTGGACGCACCTTGGCCGGTGTGCCTCTCGGCTCTCCATCCACCTCGTCTACGCCCCGGCTTCAGCCACGCCGCCCACTCGCCCACCGCCCCATCACCTCCTCGTAGATGGCGGCCGCCGGTGTTGATCCGCAATTGCAACGGCTGTAGTGACCCGCTGCCTAGCCGTCACGCTGCATCTCATCATGCTCCGCGACAAATCCTTAATTTTGTACTCACCTTTCCTTATGTCCCGTCCTCTTACGCATATTTGTTAAATTTGTTTGTACCTAAACCTATTAGCTTCTGCCGAATGATGTAATGTCGGGACTTCAGATATACGGAATGATTATTGACAATGGAGCAAACATTTATCTGATTTAGTTCATCTTTATATTTGCATTGACATATCATTCAAATATACGGAATGTTGTTTTTATAAAAATAATCATGCCTTGAGGATGTATGATTGATGGTTAGTAGATTTTTATGATCAGGTGTAGTGTTCTGTAGATAAGTATTTTGTGATGTGATAAACAGAATCGAAGCTATTGTTATTAAATAGCTTATCATGCAAAACCGCACAATTTTGTCATCATCGCATTCATCTTATTGAACTGCATTTCCAACTAGTTTTTGTTGGAATTTGTCAATAAGAATGGATTCCACTTTACATGACCTGGAATATAAAACTTTAATTTTCCCTTCCGCAGCCACCTCATTACACTCCAACTTTTTTAATCACATGAGCCTTGACTTAGACTAGGGCCTTGTGTTAAACTAAAAAACATAATACTCAAATACACCCTGTGACTTTTATCTTCTATTCACATATCTCATTGTCCTTCATCCTCATATGGGATGCATGGTTCATGTCGACAGGAAATTACAGAAGATACACAAAAAGCACCTCAACATGATCAATCTTTTATTTTGGAGAAATTTTATCCAGTAATTAAATATACATATCTATGGCTCGTACTTGAACTTTTCATTCTCGACGGGAATTTTCATTGGTGGTATCGTATTTATATTTTTCAATTAATGCAATGTGATGCATCTAGATCCTTCCACAGACACTCGTACTTCATCCCTCTCCCCTTCATAGATTGTCTTCCTTTATCATGCCCATGTTGTTTGTGTCAACTTATATTTCATCGAACAAACCTATACTTCTTATTTCGTAATTGACATGATGTTTTGTTTGAACCTTTACGATTGCTATGGCATAATTGTTTTACTTCAGTATAAAGAAATGCACAATCACGAATATAGCACATAACATTGTTATGTTAATTCTTCTTTGTTGTCTTTTTACATCGATTAGCTATTTTTTTTTTCTTATTCTATCGAGGGAAATCAATTCACTAATGTGTGTCGTCTGCACAATCACGAATATAGCACCTATCATTGTCATGTTAATTCTTCTTTGTTGTCTTTACACATCGATTAGATCTATTTTTTTTTATTCTATCGAGGGAGATCAATTCACTAATGTGTGTCGTCTGCACTCTACTCATGTTGACTCTCCATTTTTTTAAAGGAAAACTATTTTGTTGTGTTGGCGAATTCATAGAGCCCCCTAACCATCTTGTACTGTTATATGCACAATTGGATATTGTCTCTGCTGGTATATTTAAATATATGCAACTCATAGGTTCTCGATATTTTATGCTATCCAACCTCATATTTAAAATTCATCGACATGCATGATTCATTGTGCAATGTCCTCAAGAAAAAAAAGTAATGTCTGAACATGAGCAATACCCCCACCCCTCCCCCAGTTTAGATCTAAATATTCGGCCCTACAATTCCAAGTTGAAATGGATTGTGCAGAACACCATCGTTTTGATGACCATAGAAATTAATTCGGGAATCATCCCGATAGCCACATGGTGTTGAGCACACCTATAGGATCCCCACCAGAATACCATGCCCAGACCCTCTGTATTCGCTAGATATTGGTACCCATTCATTCAGCATAAATTCTCACCACACTCACCTGATCAGTAGATCGCACAAGCACACTGTCACCACCAGAGCTCCCTTTGATGCCATGTTAGTAGGACAGTGGGCCAAAATTAGGCCAAGGCTGTCATCACGTTATGGTTGTTGGCTTGTTGCTATGTTGGACCACGTGACATAGCTACCTACTTGGCCATGTGCACATCTCCATGAGGCAGTAATATGGTTTGTACGAACCATGAACAAAACGTGAGGCATCCAGCAGCAAGTCTTGAAACATTGTATTTCATTATAGTGGCATGTGTATATCAGAACAAGGACCATATACTGGCCTCCCCTGTCCTGCTCCTCTGAGAACACTATTCATTGTACGTAAATTTTCCTCTAAAGCATGTTTATATTGCGTTTCCCTAACTTCAGTGCAGCCTACAATTAATAATTGATATATGACCTACTGATTTATGCGTAAATCTTCATGCATCCATGCATGCATATTATGGAGAACATCGCTCCAGTTCTTGAGCTGAGAGCAGATCAGCATTGATTATTTTGACGAGCTGACAAATTCCTCGGTGATGGCCAATTCTTGGCAGTTAGTTTTAAATATTGGGGTTAGAGCATCTCCAGCCACGCCCCCAACAGGCCCCCAGGACAGTTTTAGCGCCGGCACGCAAAAAAGGTTTTGCGCCGGTTTGGGCCGAAACTGGCGCCGGCAGACCCAGGCCGAACCCGGCGCGCTGGGGTGTGCCTGGGGCGCCGTGGAATACGATTTTGGTGCGAACTAGAATGGGCCCGCCGAGTCAGCGACCACGCCGGTTCGTCGTCCTCATCGCCTTGGCTCCTGCGGGAATGAATGCCAAGGCTGCCACGCTCCAGCGCCGGTCAGCCTCCATTGATGCCTCATGGGCGGCGCAGTGAAGGCGGCACGACGCGCGTTCCGTCCGTTCCCGCCAGCCGTCACCCGGAACGCAGGTTTTCACCGTCTCCCCGCTGGTGAACGCCATATTCGCCACAACTCGCCTTCTCTCTCGCCTAGTCTCACCACAGTAGCAACTCGCCCCCCTCTTCCCCCGCCGATGAGCAATGGCTGAGCGGTGCCCCTGTGACGCGGCGGCGGCGAACGGCTTCGGCCCCCGCCGTCTCCATGAGGACGAGGCGCGCCTCCTCTATGAGGCCGACTATTCAGTGCCCCCAGACATGCGGGTGGCGGGCTCGTGGAAGTTGAGCGCCGGCGCCATCCCGGTACCCCCGGTGCCCACCGGGGCTGAACGGCGGGCCGTGATCGCCCGCATCCGTTCATCGCTGTAGGAGGAGCAGCGGAACGAGCCGAGGTACGCCGCCGATAGCCAGACGCTATGGAAGATGTACTTCGACCACCATCGCGAAGACCAGATCGCCTCCGCCAATGGCAGCATCCCCCGCGGCCGACTCAATGCCGACGGGCGGCGCCAATGGTGCGGCATGCCCGGCCGCACCCTCGAGGCCTTCCTCGACCACATCAAGACCGGCAACACGCTGCGCCTCGAGTACCCGACGCGCACGTCCTTCTCTCGCCGCCGTGGCAGCTCCTGGACGCCGTGGAGAATGGAGGCAGTGACCTCTTCATCGTCGGGCTCCGGTTCACTCTCCTCCGGGTCGCCGACGCTCCGCCCCGTCAAGTCGGAGCCGCAGGAGACGCCGCTTGGGCACCCTCGTCATCAACAAGGGTGGCCGCCCCTCCCCGCATTTCCTCCGCGTAGTCCGGCCGAAGACCGAGCCGGGGTTGCTCCTCGTCAGGAAGGGGCACGCGGAGATGGCCGCCGCCGACGAGACTGCCCTCAGGTGGGCGAAGGCGGACTACGTCTGCGAGCAGGTGGCGCGCCAGCGCCTGGTCTACGCGGGGATCAAGGCCCGGCGCCGCGGACGCGAGGAGGGCGGCGTCGTCGTCCTCGACAACAACGAGGAGGACGCGCCCGGGACGTCCAACCGCCCGCGCGTTGGCGACCCTTGTCAGGAGTGCAGTAGGGACAACGGCGGCTCTGGCGGAATGCTAGGCGACGACGACCACGACGATGGCGTCGGCGGCGACTACACCCAGTTCTACAGGCTCCTCGGCATGTAGAAGGCGGGCTGCGGCCCCGACATAGTAGGGCTAGGCGTAGTTTGTTTGTTTTTTCTGTTTTTTGTACAAAATTGAATGAGAAATCACCGAGTTTGCGCCAAATTCGTATTAGGTCGCCAAGTTTGCGCCGATTTTGGGGGCAACCTGGGGGTGGCGACTGGTAAAGCAATCGCCCCCACGCCAAAAGTAAACGCCGTTTAAGCCCCAGGCGGCGCTTTCTCGGCTTCCTGGGTGGCCGAACGGCTGGACATGCTCTTAGCAGTTGGTAAAGTGCCACCATGGACTGAGAAGCCAATCTGATGAAGGGTATGGAAGCAAAAATAATGGTAGATACCCTAGTTCATTTTTTTCACTGAAATTCGTTGGATTGCTCATAAAGTTGATGCACATTATGCTAGGTGAATGAAATGTGATCAATAAAGCTAACAAATAATTACCTATTGGTTGTAACTCATGGTGGGCAGGCCTCACGAGCTTTGCTCGGACACATGAAAGCTCAGTGTGCCCACGGGGCGAACGGGTCGATCCGACTCAGCACTTTGTGCCCCTGAGTGTTCATGCTTCGACACACAATACCTCTCCCGCTTCCCCGCACGTTCAGCTCGAGGTTTGGTCCATGGTCCGAGCAAATAAATATTGTCCACACCTTTCTCTTTTTTCTTCAAAACAGAGGTCGAAGATCCAAGATTAAAGGGCCGCTAGATAGATCATATGCCCCACCTTTGTTGCCGGTAAGGAAAAAATATTGCTAAAATGCCCCGATTTGTAAACTGAAGTAGTTCTCTTTACTCCGTAACACAAATATCTAAATGGAAAAAAAAGTCACACCAATGCCTCTCATCTAGAGCATCAAAGACAATCTGGTTGTTCTGTCATAGCAAAGTCCACCCGAGAATTATGAAAAGTCGAGCGACATCATGAGACATTCTAGACAGAAATGGTGGTCGCGCCAGATGATAGGCTTGGCGGCAGCAAGGTAGTCATGCACGTTTGGAGCCCATGGATCGTGGCCATAGAGCCACGTGCCTGGAGCAGCTGGCTGGTGCGGCCTTTTGTTGGAGTGGTGCAGCCAACATCAGGAACAACTGTGGAGGCTCTCATGCGCTTCTTGGCAGAGAAGGAGCAACCAGTTGAATGTTTAGATTGCCACGGTGGTTCCCAGGCTTCCCTGTTGCACATCCGCTGCAATGAACCAGGGTAGAGCAGGTGCAGGAAGAGTTAGAGCAGAGGAGAGTGGTCCGACGAGATGCATAGAGGAGGCGAAGAGCCATCAATTTACTTTAAATTTCATGCAGAAAACCTGAAGCATAGTAGCATAACTGAATATTCATTTATTGAAAAGCCATAAAACACAATAAGTTGACACATTTTATTGGATACTGTATCCAATTATTACAAAATGACGAGCACATTTTCGCAAGGAAATGGCACACCATCGAAACCCTTACAGGAAATATATGGAAAGGAATGGAACCCCGGGAGCTATCACACCTTTTCGATAGATGCAAAGAAACAAAAATAAGATTACACGGTACTGGACGGGACATGATGTCCAATTATTCAAGACAACAAGAACATTTCGACTATCTCAGCATGAAATCCCGGCGTATAGACTTTCTTATGCAATAGCTGCGTCAAATTCAACATCCTTGGTACAGACACGATCGCATCCAGTTGTGCAATTCTCTATGACATCTTTCTCTTGTTCACCTATGATGACGGCATGGAAGATAGCTTGCATTAGAAACAATCATTTATAGACAACGAGCAGCAATAAGATAGTCAGATGCATGTAAGGATTTAATCTTACAAGTGTTTGTGGTGTTGCAGACGGAGGACATGCATCCCAACTTGCAATACTCAATGACTTCTGCTTCGTTTGGGAAAACAAACCTCGTGTGTTTATATATAATTCTTTGTGCTTGAGAGGAAAATAGAAGAATGGAAAGAATATGTTTACAGTTTACCTGCTTCCGGGTAAAGATTGAAGCGATCACAAGGACTCACACACTTGTCAAGAATTTTGCATCCACACAAGCTTGCACATGTTTTGCGAGAGGCACCCGTGACACGGCATGCGTTATAGCAGTTTCTTCCCGAGATGGAACAACAACAGCTCTTGGCTTCTACCTGGGCCTGCTGTATGACAAGAACTGTTATGACTACTCCCATAATCACACTCTTACGACTATTGGTTGCCATATTCTCCGTGTATGTTTACCTCACAAAACTTGCTGATGATCTAAGACTTGCATGCGCTCTATTTATAGGAGATATGGCATACTGCACCTACATGCATCTCATAGCCACAAGGCAACCCTACAATGATGTGTATTATATTGGTGTTTGTCATCATGTGGAATTCACATCACATGATACGCACATGCGTGTGTGTCCACTACGCTTAGAATTTTATGGCACATGCACTGGTTTTGAAACTTTAAAGCCCATGTGTATATATGTAATGGGATTAATCAAACACGGTTGGTGGGAATAACCACCCTTCTTCTCAACACTAGATCAATACTTAGTAAAGATTTGCTTGTTAGTTATTCGACTTGAGACTAATTAATTAATGAGATGATAATTATTTTACCTTGTACTAATTCCTGATTAACAAAAAATGAACTACATGTGGAAAATACAGTCACATTATTGGAAATATAATTCGAGCAAAATCATTAAGCAAAAACTGTTATTACCAACCAAGGAATAGCTGAACTTAAACAATAAATGATCTATTATTTAAACATAGCTTAAGGTCCTTGTACATATGCTATATTGCAGTGTAATGTGTCAGGTAACATGACGGAGACCCGCATCACTCTCCTCCATAGCCTCGGCCATGTTCTCCACCGGCACCTCGGGCCTCCCACATCCGCGCATGCCGACCCTAATCCTCCTGTGCCGATGACTCTCCTCGCTCCTTCATTGATCTCCATTGCATTTGTATGCCCCCGTGCGGTGCGCCTTGGATGAGTGGCTATCGACCTCTGCTCATGGATGCACCTTGGCCGGTGTGCCACTCGGCTCTCCATCCACCTCGTCTACGCCCCGGCTTCAGCCACGCCGCTCAGTCACCCATCGCCCATCACCTCCTCGTAGATGGCGGCCGCCGGTGTTGATCTGCAATTGCAACGGCTGTTATAACCCGCTGCCTAGCCGTCGCGCTCCATCTCGTCATGGTCCGTGACAAATCCTCAATTTTGTAGTCAACTTTGCTTATGTCCCGTCCTCTTACGCATATTTGTTAAATTTGTCCGTACCTAGACCTATTAGGTTCTGCTGAATGATGTAATGTCGGGACTTCAGATACACGGAATGATTATTGTCAATGGAGCAAACAGTTATCTGATTTAGTTCATCTTTATATTAGCATTTACATATCATTCAAATATACGAAATGATGTTTTTGTAAATATAATCATGCCTTGAGGATGCATGATTGATGGTTAGTAGATTTTTATGATCAGGTGTAGTTTTTTGTAGGTAAGTATTTTCTGATGTGATAAATCAAATCGAAGCTATTGTTATTAAATAGCTTATCATGCAAAACCGCACAATTTTGTCATCATCGCATTCATCTTTTTGAATTGTGTCTGCATTACCAGCTACTTTTTGTTGGAATTTGTCAATAAGAATGGATTCTACTTGACATGACCTGGAATATAGAACTTTAATTTTACCTTCCACAGCCACCTCATTACACTCCAATTTTTTTAATCACATGAGCCTTGACTTAGACTGGGACCTTGTGTTAAACTAAAAAGCATAATACTCAAATACGCCTTGTGACTTTTATCTTCTATTCACGTATCTCCTTGTCCTTCATCCTCATATGGGATGCATGGTTCATGTCGACAGGAAATTACAGAAGATATAGAAAAAACACCTCAACATGATCAATCTTTTATTTTGGAGAAATTTTATCCAGTAATTAAATATACATATTTATGGCTCGTACTTGAACTTTTCATTCTCGACGGGAATTGTCATTGGTGGTATCATATTATTGTTTTTCAATTAATGCAATGTGATGCATCTAGATCCTTCCACACACACTCGTACTTTATCCGTCTCCCCTTCATAGATTGTCTTCCTTTATCATGCCCATGTTGTTTGTGTCAACTTATATTTCATCGAACAAAACTATACTTCTTATTTCATAATTGACATGATGTTTTGTTTGAACCTTTACGATTGCTATGACATAATTGTTTTACTTCAGTATAAACAAATGCACAATCACGAATATAGCACATAACATTGTCATGTTAATTCTTCTTTGTTGTCTTTACACATCGATTAGATATTTTTTTTATTCTATTGAGGGAGATCAATTCACTACTGTGTGTCGTCTGCACTCTACTCATGTTGACTCTCCATATTTTTAAAGGAAAACTATTTTGTTGTGTTGGCGAATTCATAGAGCCCCCTAACCATCTTGTGCTGGCATATGCGCAATTGATATTATCTCCGCTGGTATATTTAATTATATGCAACTAATAGGTTCTCGATATATCATGCTATCCAACCTCATATTTACAATTCATCAGCATGATTCATTGTGCAATGTCCCCAAGATAAAAATGTAATGTGTGAACATGAGCAATACCCCCACCCACTCCCCCCATTTAGATCTAAATATTCGGTCCTACAATTCCGAATTGAAATTTATAGTGCAGAACACCATCGTTTTGATGACCATAGAAATGAATTTGGAAATCATCCCGATATCCACATGGTGTTGAGCACAACTAGAGGATCCCCACCATAATACCATGCCCAGACCCTCTGTATTCGCTAGAAATTGGTACCCATTCGTTCAATATAAATTCTCACCACACTCACCTCATCAGTTGATCGCACAAGCACACTGTCACCACCAGAGCTCCCTTTGATGCCATCCTCTCATTTGAAAGGGTCCACCCCATGCCGGTCAATGCTACCAAAGCTTCCATACTGCTAACGGCCACCACCAGAGCTCCCCCAATGCTGGACTCCTCCACTGGAGCTCCCTTCAGTGGCCATCGCAATTTTCACTTAACAAATCTGTCAGACGACTGCCATGAGCCATCTCTTCATCTTTGACAAAGAGAGAAACTCGATGCGAAGGTGGAAGGAGGTTATGTGTACTAGGGATGCATGGGTCCAGTTCGGGCAAGAGAATAATAGCTGCAAGGGGCAATGAGGCCGAGCCCTTGGCAATCATACAACCGCGGAGGTTCCAATGGAACGACATGTGGCGTTGTGTTCGAGCCTTGGGAGTCCATAGAAGGGATCAACCAAGTGGGTTCGTGCAACGACTTCCGCATGTTGCCCGTCATCACCCCCCACCGGTTGCAGAAGGGTTATAAATGCTGGTGTCCATCTGAAAGGAGGATGTTCATGAGTATGGATGTGGTGTTTAGAGAGCATGAACCATTTTATGGGGAACCAACTGATTTAACTGATGTATTCCCTGATTTGTTCTCTAATGACATCTCTGACGCAGAATGTGCAGCAGGGGGAGAGAGGGAGGAGAAAGACAATAATGGAGCATATCAAGAGGTGATAATTGGATTGATACCGGCTGAAGACACAAACACATCGGAAATCGAGCAAATACAGGGACAGGAGGGGCCACAAGAAACACTACAGAGAGATTCACGGTGGCCAAAACCAAATGAAGAACAACATCCTCAAGTGTACACACGAAGGCATCAGACCGAGGAGAAGCATGCTCGAGAGGAAGAAATCATCCCTTCGGGACATGATCATGAAGCCCGAGGACAGGCCGACCCACATGACTCAGCTTCACACCCTTCAGCTTCACATGATGGTACATCCTCTTCATATGACGATCTAGATGTTCCAATTGCCCTTAGAAAGAAAACTCGCACCGTTGTTGGGAAGTTACCCTCAATTGTCCCAATATATTGTCTCTAACCATGTTTCATACTCGTTGGTGGGTTCTAAGTATAGATCATTTATAGCTGCTTTAGACTCCACATTTCCTATACCTCGTGATAGGCAAGAAGCGAAGAAAGATCCGAGGTGGAGAGCAGCAATGTTGGAAGAAATGCGAGCACTTGATAAAAACAATACTTGTGTTCTTACCACAATTCCAGCGGGAAAGAAAATTGTGGGTGATACGTCTCCAATGTATCTATAATTTATGAAGTATTCATGCTATTATATTATCCATCTAGGATGTTTTATATGCATTTATATGTCATTTTATATGATTTTTGGGACTAACTTATTAACCTAGAGCCCAGTGCCAGTTTTTGTTTTCTCCTTGTTTTAGTATTTTACAGAAAAGGGATACCAAACGGAGTCCAATTGACGTGCCAATTTTTGAGGATTTTTTCTGGACCAAAAGAAGACCACGGAGCATCGGAGTTGGGCCAGAGAAGTCTCGGGCTACTCCTATCTCGTGGACAGCCCGGAGGCCCCCTTGACGTGAAACCAACGCCAAAAATTCCTATAAATACTGAAACCTTCGGGAATTAACCTAGATCAGAAGTTCCGCCGCCGCAAGCCTCTGTAGCCACGAGAAATCAATCTAGGCCCTCTCCGGCAGGCTGCCGGAGGGGGCCATCATCACCGGAGGCCATGGAGGAGGATCTCGGAGGGGCCATCATCTCCATGAAGGCCAAGGACCAGAGGGGGAAAGCCATGGAGGAGGAAGCACAAGGGGGAGAACCTCTCCTCCTCTCTCTTGGTGGCACCGGAGTGCCATCGGGAGGGGAATCATCGCTGCGGTGATCGTCTTCATCAACATCACCATCATCATCACCATCCTCATCTCTTTTACGCGGTCCACTCTCCCTCACCCCGCTGTAATCCCTACTTGAACATGGTGCTTTATGCCACATATTATGATCAAATGATGTGTTGCCACCTTATGATGTTTTGAGTAGATGTCTTTTGTCTTTGAGTTGGTTGATGATCTAGATTGGTACGAATTGTATGCTTTATTTTGGTGCTGTCCTATGGTGCCCTCCGTGTCGCGCAAGCGTGAGGGATTCCCGCTGTAGGGTGTTGCAATACGTTCATGATTCGCTTATAGTGGGTTGCTAGAGTGACAGAAGCTTAAACCCGAGTAAGGGGGTTGTTGCATATGGGACAAAAGGGGACTTGATGCTTTAATGCTATGGTTGGGTTTTACCTTAATGAATCTTTTAGTATTTGCGGATGCTTGCTAGAGTTTCCAATCATAAGAGCATACGATCCATGGAGGAAAAGTATGTTAGTTTAAGCCTCTCCCTCATATGAAATTGCAATGACGACTATCGATCTTGTTAACAATTGCTTAGGACAATTCCGCACACTGATCCACCATTATTCCACACTCGCTATTTATATTATTTAGTAATATATTCTAACTTTATGATAACATCACCTACTTTTATATTTTAGCTCTCCGATATCATACAAAGTTATCCACTTTATACCCACAACACAGTTTTATTTCTTGTTTCTAGTTGGAAGCAAATGTTCGGTGCACGTAGAGTCGTATCAATGGCAGATAGGGCTTGAGAGAATATTGATCTTACCTTTAGCTCCTTGTGGGTTCGACACTCCATACTTATCACTTCCACCTTTGGGAATTGCTATGATGATTCCTTGCACTCTGGAATTATCAAGCTCTTTTCTGGCGCCGTTGCCGGGGAGCAATAGCATGGGGTTGATATTCTCGTGTGTGCTTGTTTGCTTTCTTTACTTAGTAGATTTTTTTCCTTTTTGTTTCTGTTTAGTTGTGGGTGAAACATACAAAAAAAAATTAAAAAGAATGAAAATACCAAAAAAAGAGAAGTGATTGGAAAGTTATGCATTGAAGAAGTGAGGGTCGACCTTGAGCACTTGTGTTCATGCTCACGGAAACAATGTAGAATTTTTCATGGAAGTTTCTCTGTAAACAATTATCCCCTTGTATATATCCTTTGTATTATAAAAATATTATGCCTAGCTTTGGTTTTAGTATGATAAGATTGCTTGCTTACTATGTGCAGAACAAAAACAGAAACTTTGGCTGTAGTGCATGAATTTACATTTTTTACTGGAAAGTCAAATAGGTCTGAAACTTTTTGAAAATTAATGCTGTACAAAATTTTCAAATTTTCAAATTTATTTCATAATTTTTGGAATTAGAGAAGTTTACTAAACTTCCAGATTACTACAGACTGTCCTGTTCTTAACAGATTCTGTTTTTCGTGTGTTATTTGCTTATTTTGATGCATCTATGGCTAGTATGTGGAGGTATGAACCATAGAGAAGTTGGAATACAGTAGGTGTAACACCAATATAAACAAAGAATGAGTTAATTACAATACCTTAAAGTGGTGGTTTGCTTTATTACACTAACGGATCTCACAAAATTTTTGTTTAAGTTTCTGTGAATGAAGTATTTGAAGAACGAGGAGTTACCGATGTGAGAAGAATAAAGAAAGACAAGATTTCAAGCTTGGGGATGCGCAAGGCACCCCAAGTAAATATTTCAAAGGATACTCAAGCATCTAAGCTTGGGGATGCCCCGGTTGGCATCCCATCTTTCTTCTTCAACAAATATCGGTATACCTCGGTTTTTTGTTTTGTTCACATTGTTTGTTTCCTTTGTATATTTGTTTTCCTTAAAGAGTCATGCTAGTATGAGATAGATCTTCATTTATTTATAGAATACTTCATGTGCTTTACTTATATCTTTTAAGTATGGTCTTATAGAATTTCTCTTTGTGCTTCACTTAAATCGTTTGAGTATGGTTTTATAGAATGCTTCGTGCGCTTCACTTATATATTTTGAGCTTGGATATTGGCTAGTCTATATTAATTGTAGAATGCTCCATGAACTTCACTTAGATCTTTTGGAGTATGAATAATACATTTAAAGTGGGTTTGGAAGAGTGTCAACTTTAGAAATTAGTGATCCCACTATCTTGGAGGGTGTTGAATCTTCGTACGATATTTATGAAAGTGGATTTGGAAGAGTGTCAACTTTAGTTAGTATTCCACTATTTTGGAAGAGGTTCCAATTGAGTATGAGAACAAAGTTGCTATTCATGACGCTACTGAAAACTATTATGAGGGAGGAATATGTGCTTGTATGAGTTGCAATAATGTCAAGATTCCTCTCTATGTGCTTAAAGTTTTGAAGTTATACTTGTTTTGCCTTCCTTTGCTAGTTGACTTTTGTTCCTATAAATTGTGTGCTCACAAAATCCCTAGGCATAGGAAGTGAGTTAGATTTAAATGTGCTAGTCATATTCTTCATGATGCTCTCTTTGTGTTTCAAATCTTATCTTTTATGTGAGCATCATTGAAATCATCATGCCTAGCTAAAAGGCATTAAAGAAAAGTGCTTGTTGGGAGACAACCCAATATTTATCCTTACTGTTTTTGTGTGTCCACGTGATTAAGATACTGTATTAATCATGTTTTATAGCTTTTGTTTCAATAAAGTGCCAAGTAAGACCTTTGGGAAGACTTAGGTGAAAGTTAATGTGATCTTGCTATAAAAAACAGAAACTTTGCGTTCACGAGATTACCTGTAATTTTTTACAGAAGAGTGCTTTTGAGTTGATTCTTTTTGCAGAAGAATAATAGACAAATCCCTCACGTCCACCAATTTATTTCATAATTTTTGGAGTAGCATAAGTATGGTTATTGTTCAGATCATCACAGACTGTTCTGTTTCTGACAGATTCTGTTTTCATTGCATAGTTTGCTTGTTTTCTAGTTTCTATGGCTTATATTTTTCAATATAAATTGTAGAAATGATATGGTACAGTAGGTATTATGTGAAAAAAATTATGAAACTTGTCTTTTACAGTACCAAAGTGCATGGTTTACTCTTTATCATACTAACCTATCTCACGAAGTTCCATTAAGTTTTGTGTGATTGAAGTTTTCAAGTTTTGGGTGAGATATCGATATGAGGAGAATAAGGAGTGGAAAGACCCTAATCTTGGGGATGCTCAAGGCACCCCAAGGTAATATTCAAGGAAGACTCAAGCGCCTAAGCTTGGGGATGCCCCGGAAGGCATCCCCTCTTTCGTCTTCAAAACTATCGGTACATCTTACTCGGAGCTATATTTTTATTCGTCACATGATATGTGTTTTACTTGGAGCATCATTTTATTTTGTTAGTATTAGCTTGCTGTTATTTAGAATAGTGTTTTGCATCTTTATTTTCAATAAAAATGTCAAGGATAGCCTTTACCATGCTTATTTTGCTAGTATATATGTTGTTTGAAAACAGAAATATTACCGCTGTTGCAAAAATTCCCTAGAAAAGTCAGAGCATGATATAATGTTGAAACTTTTTGCATATGATCTCTGATAAATATACTACAGTGGGAATTTTCTTTCATAATCTTTGGATTTAGGAAAGTATTGATACTCTTGCATTCTTTACAGACTGTACTGTTTTGACAGATTGCTGTTATGTTTGCATTGTTTGCATTTGTTTGCTTATTTAATGATTCTATTTCAGGATAGGAGTATTAAATATGCAGAGACATTTAGTATGCAATGTTGAATAATAATTTTAGTGTTTTGTTACAGTAGAAAACGATAAGGTTTTGCATTGGTTTATACTAACCTATCTCACGAGTTCTTGTTGAGTTTGGTGTGGATGAAGTTTTTGATAAAAAGGGAAACCACGATATGAGAGGAATTAAGGAGATATAAAAGTTCAAGCTTGGGGATGCCCAAGGCACCCCAAGATAATATTCCAAGAAGTCTCAAGCATCTAAGCTTGGGGATGCCCCGTTAGGCATCCCACCTTCTTCTTCAACAATTATCGCGTTAGTATCGGTTGAACCTAAGTTTTTGCTTCTTCACATGAGTTGTGCTATCCTTGCAATGTCATTTTATTTTGTTGTACTTGCTGTTTGAATAAAATCATTGGATTTGAAATTTTGAATAGAAAAGGAACCCTCCCATGGCTAGTTAATTATTTGCCTACTCAGTGTCCTTCACTCATATCTTTTGGAGTAGTTTGTCAATTACTTTTGTGCTTCATGTATATCCTATGAGTAAATGGGGGAATGAATTAAATGTCATAAATCTGAATTTTTATATGTTTCATATGCTTACAACATGGTTAGTGGTGACTTCACACATAGAAAGCATGAGGCATGAAAGTTGTTGAGAGTTGGCAAACATAGTTTTGGTCATCGTTGCAATTAATAGGAAGTAATAAGGATAGAGAGGTTCACATACAAATATATTATCTTGGACATCTTTTATGATTGTGAAGAACTCATTAAGTATGACATGCTAAAAGAGTTGACGTTGGACAAGGAAGACAACGTAATGGTTTATGTTTTCCGACATCTCAGTTAAAGTATATTGTCATTGACCCTCCAAACACGTTGAGCTTGCCTTTCTCCCTCATGCTAGCCAAATACCTTGCACCAAGTAGAGATACTACTTGTGCTTCCAAATACCCTTAAACCCAGTTTTGCCATGAGAGTCCACCATACCTACCTATGGATTGAGTAAGATCCTTCAAGTAAGTTGTTATCGGTGCAAGCAATAAAAATTGCTCTCTAAATATGTATGACTTATTAGTGCAGAGAAAATAAGCTTTGTACGATCTTGTTGTGGAAGTAATAAAAGCGACGGACTGCATAATAAAGGTCCACATACAAGGGGCAATATAAAGTGACATTCTTTTGCATTAAGATATTGTGCATCAACCCGAAACGCGCATGACAACCTCTGCTTCCCTCTGCGAAGGGCCTATCTTTTACTCTATGTTTTTACTTTATGCTTGAGTCAAGGTGATCCTCACCTTTCCCTTTTTCATTTTATCCTTAGGCAAGCTCCTCGTGTTTGAAAGATCATGATATATATATCCAATTGGATGTAAGTTAGCATGGGTATATGAAGTCTCCGACAAGTTCTATAGTTGTAAGATGGAGGAAAATAGTTCTGTCAGTGAGCACATACTCAAAATGTCTAGGTTACACAACCGCCTGTCCCAGCTGGACATTAACCTCCCGGACGAGGCGGTCATTGAAAGAATCCTTCAGTCGCTCCCACCAAGCTACAAGAGCTTTGTGATTAACTACAATATGCAAGGGATGGTGAAGACCATTCCTGAAGTATTTGCAATGCTGAAGTCAGCAGAGGTTGAAATCAAGAAAGAACATCAAGTGTTGATGGTCAATAAGACCACTAAGTTCAAGAAGGGCAAGGGCAAGAAGAACTTCAAGAAGGACGGCAAGGATGTTGCCGCGCCCGGTAAGCCAGTTGCCGGGAAGAAGTCAAAGAATGGACCCAAGCCTGAGACTGGGTGCTTTTATTGCAAGGGGAAGGGTCACTAGAAGCGGAACTGCCCCAAATACTTAGCGGATAAGAAGGCCGGCAACACTAAAGGTATATTTGATATACATGTAATTGATGTGTACCTTACCAGTACTCGTAGTAACTCCTGGGTATTTGATACCGGTGTCGTTGCTCATATTTGTAACTCACAGCAGGAGCTGCGGAATAAGCGGAGACTGGCGAAGGACGAGGTGACGATGCGCGTCGGGAATGGTTCCAAGGTCGA
Organism: Triticum aestivum; assembly: GCF_018294505.1. NCBI lineage: Eukaryota > Viridiplantae > Streptophyta > Magnoliopsida > Poales > Poaceae > Triticum > Triticum aestivum. The sequence continues at coordinate 750,642,807 of NC_057803.1, forward strand.
TGTGATCGCCGTCGGCACGCTACCTCTACATTTACCTACGGGATTAGTTTTAAACCTCAATAATTGTTATTTAGTGCCAAGTTTGAGCATGAACATTGTATCAGGGTCTCGTTTAATACGAGATGGCTACTCATTTAAATCCGAGAATAATGGTTGTTCTATTTATATGAGAGATATGTTTTATGGTCATGCTCCAATGGTCAATGGTTTATTCTTAATGAATCTCGAACGTAATGTTACACATATTCATAGTGTGAATACCAAAAGATGTAAAGTTGATAATGATAGTCCCACATACTTGTGGCACTGCCGCCTTGGTCACATTGGTGTCAAGCGCATGAAGAAGCTCCATGCTGATGGACTTTTAGAGTATCTAGATTATGAATCGTTTGACACATGCGAGCCATGCCTCATGGGCAAGATGACCAAGACTCCGTTCTCCGGAACAATGGAGCGAGCAACCAACTTGTTGGAAATCATACATACTGATGTGTGCGGTCCAATGAGCGTTGAGCCTCACGGAGGATATCGTTATGTTCTCACTCTCACTGATGACTTGAGTAGATATGGGTATGTCTACTTAATGAAACACAAGTCTGAGACCTTTGAAAAGTTAAAGGAATTTCATAATGAGGTAGAGAATCAACGTGACCGAAAGATAAAGTTCCTACGATCAGATCGTGGGGGAGAATATTTAAGTCACGAATTCGGTACGCACTTAAGGAAATGTGGAATCGTTTCACAACTCACGCCGCCTGGAACACCTCAGCGTAACGGTGTGTCCGAACGTCGTAATCGCACTTTATTGGATATGGTGCGGTCTATGATGTCTCTTACCGATTTACCACTATCATTTTGGGGATACGCTCTAGAGACAGCTACATTCACTTTAAATAGGGCACCGTCTAAATCCGTTGAGACGACACCGTATGAATTATGGTTTGGGAAGAAACCTAAGCTATCGTTTCTAAAAGTTTGGGGATGCGATGCTTATGTCAAGAAACTTCAACCTAAGAAGCTCGAACCCAAGTCGGAAAAATGCGTCTTCATAGGATACCCTAAGGAAACCATTGGGTATACTTTCTACTTAAGATCCGAAGGCAAGATCTTTGTTGCCAAGAACGGGTCCTTTCTGGAGAAAGAGTTTCTCTCGAAAGAATTAAGTGGGAGGAAAGTAGAGCTTGATGAAGTACTGCCTCTTGAAACAGGAAGTAGTGCAACTCAGGAAGATGTTCCTGTGGTGTCTGCACCGACAAGAGAGGAGGTTAATGATAATGATCAAGATACTTCAGATCAAGCTCCTACTGAACTTCGAAGGTCCACAAGCACACGTTCCGCACCAGAGTGGTACGGCAACCCTGTCTTAGAAATCATGTTGTTGGACAACGGTGAACCTTCGAACTATGAAGAAGCGATGGCGGGCCCAGATTCCAACAAATGGCTTGAGGCCATGAAATCCGAGATAGGATCCATGTATGAAAACAAAGTGTGGACTTTGACAGACTTGCCCGATGATCGACGAGCGATAGAAAATAAATGGATCTTTAAGAAGAAGACGGACGCGGATGGTAATGTTACCATCTATAAAGCTCAACTTGTCGCTAAGGGTTATCGACAAGTTCAAGGGGTTGACTACGATGAGACCTTCTCTCCCGTAGCAAAGCTGAAGTCCGTCCGAATCATGTTAGCAATTGCCGCATACTATGATTATGAGATATGGCAAATGGACGTCAAAACGGCATTCCTTAACGGCTATCTTAAGGAAGAACTGTATATGATGCAGCCGGAAGGTTTTGTCGACCCTGAGAATGCTAACAAAGTATGCAAGCTCCAGCGATCCATTTATGGGCTGGTGCAAGCATCTCGGAGTTGGAACATTCGCTTTGATGAGATGATCAAAGCGTTTGGGTTTATGCAGACTTATGGAGAAGCCTGTGTTTACAAGAAAGTGAGTGGGAGCTCTGTAGCATTTCTCATATTATATGTAGATGACATACTTTTGATGGGAAATGATATAGAACTTTTGGACAGCATTAAGGCCTACTTGAATAAGAGTTTTTCAATGAAGGACCTTGGAGAAGCTGCTTATATATTAGGCATCAAGATCTATAGAGATAGATCGAGACGCCTCATAGGTCTTTCACAAAGCACATACCTTGATAAGATTTTGAAGAAGTTCAAAATGGATCAGTCCAAGAAGGGGTTCTTTTCTGTATTGGAAGGTGTGAGATTGAGCTCAGCTCAATGCCCGACTACGGCAAAAGATAAAGAAGAGATGAGTGTCATCCCCTATCCTTCAGCCATAGGATCTATTATGTATGCCATGCTGTGTACCAGACCTGATGTAAACCTTGCCGTGAGTTTGGTAGGAAGGTACCAAAGTAATCCTGGCAAGGAACACTGGACAGCGGTCAAGAATATCCTGAAGTACCTGAAAAGGACAAAGGACATGTTTCTCGTTTATGGAGGTGACGAAGAGCTCGTCGTAAAGGGTTACATCGACGCTAGCTTCGACACAGATCTGGATGACTCTAAGTCACAAACCGGATACGTGTTTATGTTGAATGGTGGAGCAGTGAGCTGGTGCAGCTGCAAGCAGAGCGTCGTGGCGGGATCTACATGTGAAGCGGAGTACATGGCAGCCTCGGAGGCAGCGCATGAAGCAATTTGGGTGAAGGAGTTCATCACCGACCTAGGAGTCATACCCAATGCGTCGGGGCCGATCAAACTCTTCTGTGACAACACTGGAGCTATTGCACTTGCCAAGGAGCCCAGGTTTCACAAGAAGACCAGGCACATCAAGCGTCGCTTCAACTCCATTCGTGAAAGTGTTCAAGATGGTGGCATAGAAATTTGCAAAGTGCACACGGATCTGAATGTCGCAGATCCGTTAACTAAACCTCTCTCGCGAGCAAAACATGATCAACACCAGAACTCTATGGTTGTGCGACTCATCACAATGTAACTAGATTATTGACTCTAGTGCAAGTGGGAGACTGTTGGAAATATGCCCTAGAGGCAATAATAAAAGCATTATTATTATATTTCCTTGTTCATGATAATTGTCTTTTATTCATGCTATAACTGTATTATCCGAAAATCGTAATACACGTGTGAATACATAGACCACAACATGTCCCTAGTGAGCCTCTAGTTGACTGGCTCATTGATCAATAGATAGTCATGGTTTCCTGACTATGGACATTGGATGTCATTGATAACGGGATCACATCATTAGGAGAATGATGTGATGGACAAGACCCAATCCTAAAGCTTAGCACAAGATCGTGTAGTTCGTTTTGCTAGAGATTTTTCCATGTCAAGTATCTTTTCCTTTGACCATGAGATCGTGTAACTCCCGGATACCGTAAGACTGCTTTGGGTGTACCAAATGTCACAACGTAACTGGGTTACTATAAAGGTACACTACAGGTATCTCCGAAAGTGTCTGTTGGGTTGACACGGATCGAGACTGGGATTTGTCACTCCGTATGACGGAGAGGTATCTCTGGGCCCACTCGGTAATGCATCATCATAATGAGCTCAAAGTGACCAAGTGTCTGGTCACGGGATCATGCATTACGGTACGAGTAAAGTGACTTGCCGGTAACGAGACTGAACAAGGTATTGGGATACCGACGATCGAGTCTCGGGCAAGTAACGTACCGATTGACAAAGGAAATTGTGTACGGGGTTGTTTGAATCCTCGACATCGTGGTTCATCCGATGAGATCATCGAGGAGCATGTGGGAGCCAACATGGGTATCCAGATCCCACTGTTGTTTATTGCCCGAGAGCCGTCTCGGTCATGTCTACGTGTCTCCCGAACCCGTAGGGTCTACACACTTAAGGTTCGATGATGCTAGGGTTACTAGGAAGACTTATATGTGATTACCGAAAGTTGTCCGGAGTCCCGGATGAGATCCCGAACGTCACGAGGAGTTCCGGAATGGTCCGGAGGTAAAGAATTATATATAGGAAGTGCTTTTTCGGCCATCGGGAAAGTTTCGGGGTCACCCGGTATTGTACCGGGACCACCGGAAGGGTCCCGAGGGTCCGCCGGGTGGGGCCACCCATCCCGGAGGGCCCCATGGGCTGAAGTGGGGAGGGGAACCAGCCCATAGTCGGCTGGTGCGCCCCCCTTGGCCCACCCCCTGCGCCTAGGGTTGAAACCCTAGGGTGGGGGGGGCGCCCCACCTGCCTTGGGGGGCACTCCACCCCCCTGGCCGCCGCCCCCCCTGGGAGATCAGATCTCCAGGGGCCGGCACCCCCCCTGGGGGCCTATATAAAGGGGGGAGGGGCAGTCGCACCCCTTGCATCTTGGCGCCTCCCTCCCCCTGCTACACCTCTCCTCCTCCGTCACGAGCTTGGCGAAGCCCTGCCGGAGTACTGCTGCTCCACCACCACCACGCCGTCGTGCTACTGCTGGAGCCATCTTCCTCAACCTCTCCTTCCCCCTTGCTGGATCAAGAAGGAGGAGACGTCACGCTGACCGTACGTGTGTTGAACGCAGAGGTGCCGTCCGTTGGGCGCTAGGATCTCCGGTGATAGGATCACGACGAGAACAACTACTTCAACCCTGTTCTTTTGAACGCTTCCGCACGCGATCTACAAAGTGGTATGTAGATGCATCTCTCCTTTCACTCGTTGCTTAGATGAACTCATAGATGTATCTTGGTGAAACCGTAGGAAAATTTTAATTTTCTACAACGTTCCCCAACAACTTGATGCTTTAATGTTATGGTTGGGTTTTACCTTAATGAATCTTTTAGTATTTGCGGATGCTTGCTAGAGTTTCCAATCATAAGAGCATAGGATCCATGGAGGAAAAGTATGTTAGTTTATGCCTCTCCCTCATATGAAATTGCAATGACGACTATCGATCTTGTTAACAATTGCTTAGGACAATTCCGCACACTGATCCACCATTATTCCACACTCGCTATTTATATTATTTAGTAATATATTCTAACTTTATGATAACATCACCTACTTTTATATTTTAGCTCTCCGATATCATACAAAGTTATCCACTTTATACCCACAACACAGTTTTATTTCTTGTTTCTAGTTGGAAGCAAATGTTCGGTGCACGTAGAGTCGTATCAGTGGCAGATAGGGCTTGAGAGAATATTGATCTTACCTTCAGCTTCTTGTGGGTTCGACACTCCATACTTATCACTTCCACCTTTGGGAATTGCTATGATGATTCCTTGCACTTGGGGATTATCAGTGGGCTGCAAGTGGGTGTTCACTGTGAAGCAAACACCTGAGGGTAAGGTAGAGAGATACAAGGCCAGGTTAGTGGCGAAAGGATATAGCCAGACTTATGGTGTGGATTATGATGAAACATTTGCTCCAGTAGCAAAAATGAATACCATTAGAACAATGATATCAATAGCTGCAAACCACAGGTGGAAATTATTTCAAATCGATGTTAAAAACACATTCCTCCATGGAGACTTGCAGGAAGAGGTTTATATGGAAATTCCTCCAGGGTTTAATAGTGATGAGACAGAAGGTAAAGTGTGTAAACTGAAGAAATCCCTTTATGGCCTCAAACAGTCACCAAGAGCATGGTTTGGAAGGTTACACAAGGAGATGTGTTCCCTAGGATATCGACAGAGCAATGCAGATCACACTCTTTTCTTTAGGCACCGTAATAATAAGATTACTATACTCGCTGTCTATGTTGATGATATTGTGATTACAGGAAATGATGATGAAGAGATAAGGTGCCTAAAGAAGACTTTAGCAAGATCATTTGATGTTAAAGACCTGGGGTATTTGCATTACTTTCTCGGAATTGAAGTTGCTTATGGGGCCAAAGGTATTTATCTGTCACAGCGAAAATATGTTCTTGACTTGCTTGCTGAAACTGGAATGCTCGAGTGCAAACCAGCTAATACACCAATTGAACAAAACCATAGGATTGTAGCAGCTTTGGTGATCCTGTAGATAAGGGAGGATACCAACGATTAGTTGGGCGCCTAATCTATTTGTCACACACAAGGCCAGACATTGCATATGCAGTTAGCATAGTGAGCAGATATATGCATGACCCTAGGTCTGGTCATTTAAATGCAGCAAATAGGATTCTGCGGTATCTTAAAGGTTGTCCTGGGAAAGGCATCTTGTTCTCAAACCATGGACAACTGAAGATAGAAGGCTACACCGATGCTGATTGGGCGGGGTGCTTGGACGGTAGAAGGTCCACTTCAGGCTACTGTATGTTTCTAGGTGGTAATCTGGTTAGTTGGAGGAGTAAAAAACAGAGCGTAGTGGCACGGTCTACAGCAGACGCAGAGTTTAGGGCAATGGCCTCAGGTTTATGTGAGTTAATGTGGCTTAAATTCTTGCTACCTGAACTCAGGTTATATGAAGCTGCACCTCTTCGACTATATTGTGATAATCAGGCCACTATCAACTTGATAAACAATCCTGTTCACCATGATAGAACAAAGCATGTGGGAATTGATAGACACTTTATCAAAGAAAAACTAGATGAGGGGACACTTCAGGTTGGGTTTGTCAAAACTGTAGACCAGCTTGCCGATGTATTAACAAAAGGGGTCAATGTAGCAGTGTTTGAAAAATTATGTAACAAGATGGGGCTCATAGATATATTTGCCACATCTTGAGGGGGAGTGTTGGCAGTACTGAGATGTAATAGTTAAGTTGTAGAAGGGTTGGAATGTAAGATAGGCATGTATATACCTAGACTGGAGAGATGAAAGAAACAGAGTTTTCCAGAAAAATCCTCTTCTCTCTCTCTCTCTCTCTCTCTCTCTCTCTCTGTCTCTCTCTCGTTCCTGACCTTGCTCTGCCCCAATCTCCCAAATCAACAACACATATATACAAGTTATTAGTTTTCTCCCTGTCCAAGATGCCAACAGGCTGTAGATATATTGTGACCTAATGCGAACGAACAACAGAAAGTTGTGCAAGTTGAAACGTAATATATTCAATTTAATTGCATATATATGCTAGTCAACTTCCTCATCAATGCGTTCACGGCACAACTTTGAACGGGAAGCGAAGCTTCCGTGTGGCCAACCTGGCAATCAGGCACTGTCCTCCTCTTATTCACCCTGTTGACACAAGGTTCATCTATCATATATTATCACAAAATTCAGGTATAGCTTCAACTTTGAACTAATGCATGTGTCGTGAACAGGAACAGAACTACGAGTGGTGATGAAATAGTACTGTGACTAATTCAAAATCTACTTGCACAACTATTTTACACCGCATGATTTTCTATCTTTATTTCTGAAACTCTGATTTTGGATTTGACATTTTAGTACATGATGTTGTAGATGCATATTTTTGTTGCAATGTTATAAAAAACAGTCCACCTTTTGCATGATCAGACCTGAAGGGCAGATTTTATACTTATGTCCATTGAACATACAGTATTATTCGTACTTTACAAAAGTAATTTAACTGTGAAATGTAAGAAACAGTGGTTAAGATACTGCACTTAGGCGCAATTAAGCTCCACCACCAGTTTGAACATGATCTCTGCGCATGTTAGCAAGGACAGCGTCAGTGATTAAGATGCTGCACTTAATTATGTCCCATACCTCTGTCACCCAGCTCATCTCCGTTCTAGTTTAAGCGCATCTACGAGAGATGAACTGTACATGATGGATGATTCCCTAGTTTAAATGGTCGGTGTATTTTAGTAACCTAATCTAGTTAATACGACCCAACGGCACCCCAGCCGAGTCTAGTGAGCAGCTCGCCCCGTCGGCTGTCGAAGGGTCACCGACTAAACCGTAAAGACATCCCAAGACATGTTCAACCATAGTTCTTTTATTGCACATCTAAATCATGACACCTCTCATATCTGAATTTGTGCCGTGCTAAGCCTTCCTTGTTTTCCCTCGAAAAAAGAGGTTCCTTGAACTCCCAGCTGTCAATTGATTGATGCACAAGGTCATATATTAACTGAGAACTTTTTAGAATACATGCAACCAAAACCGCCGGCTCTTCACAAACGGGCTTCCCGTTTCGCAACTGAGATGTCAGGTCTTCAAAAACTATACAGCTGCTGTACAATTTTCACCATTGGCGCTGAAGATTGGAAATTCAGAAGAGCTGCATCGGGTGTTTTGTCAGGAAATTTACAGCTATAAACCAGGGATCATCTCTTCTTCTGATGATCATTTGCTGCAAGTTGCTGGCAGTAAATTTCCATGCACTCGATCTATCCAGGGAGGGCATCACCAGTCCAGCAGAGAGCAGCTGGGCCTGGGCTGGGCAACCTATTCATTGAGGTGGCTGGCTATTCTGCTGATAAGTTGGGCTGGGACATTCAGGGCACAAGACACCCAGCCAAGACTCCCTCTACAGATTGCAGGGCAAATCTTAAAAGCAGAGCTTGCCATGGTTAGTTATGCACGGTGCAAGAAAGAAATCATATCATGAATTCAAAGCATGGTTGAAGGCTATATCTGAATACAGACATTTGAAAAATTGTATGTACATGCAGTAGGATCTGTTTCCTCTTAAAAAACGTTCAGAAGAGTGTCCCTTTTTCCTGGAAATTCAAAAGAGTATGTTCCTTCCAGCTTCTCCTATGCACACTCTGGACATTCCCATCTGAATGAAACTCAGGGAGGAAGAGGCAACCACAATATGGGGGGCAGTTTGTGCCCACACCCCCCGACCCTTCAAATAAAAAGAGGCAACCACTTTTCAGATGTATTTTTTAATAGAGAAAATTGAAACTATGGAAGTTCCAAATTCCTTAAATTCTGAATTACCGGAAGTTTTGGAATTTGCAAAAAACTGGAGCCGGATTTTCAAAAAGTTAATGGAAAGACTGACCAAGGGATGACTTTCCCAGAAAGGAAATAACAACTGGTAGGAATTGGGACGCTGAGGAATTAACTGGCGGGTGACCGCCAATTAGCATCACCAGACCAGGAGCTCAACTTCTCTTCTCAACAGAGACAAAAGGAATTAGATCATCTATCACCTCGCAAAAACCGTGTGTAATTCTTGGTTTCTCCCACTTTGTGGCATGTATGGCACGCTAAACATTTTCTGAATAAATATATATACCTCAAAAATATATACATATCTTGGACTGAGCTTATGCACAAATTCAGATCCTAGAGAATCCCACTTGTCTCCACATCACATGAGTTGGGGAGAGTGAAAAATATCATATTGTCTATCAACAACTGCTATACTTCGTTGGCTCAAGGTTCGAAATCCAGAGGCATCTATTCTTTTTGGAAATGCGGTGGTGTATTTTCCCTTCAACTTCTCCGGTGTACACCTTGGAGAGATCAAGCAAAATCAGCAGCGGTTCCCATCAGCTATCACACTTGACTACACTGTAATTTCGGCTTCCGCTGGACGAACGAAACTCGATTTGTAACAAGGTTTTGGCACCCTGCATAACATACAACATGAATCTTAGGCAAGCACTTCCACATCAAAGAGCATTCTCCATCACACAATCCTTTACTTGGTTACTACACCTCTGCCGAAGAGCTATGATATGCTTTGAGTTCATCAATGTTTACTAACCTTGTTACGTCTTATGTTCCAGCAGACTATCCCAGCGGCTTTTGAGGATCTCGTAAGCGTCTGGACAGGGAAGAGCTATTACAGAGGAGGAGCTGCCGTTAGTTGACAGCTCGACCACCAGACCCAACCGCAGCAGTGTCTCCATAGCTTCTTTATACTGTACGAAAAGAGTAGATGAGGGGGTTTTCTTGCTCAAATACCAAGTCAAAATGCATAAAAGTTATGCTTTTGGCTGTTCATCAAGTGTTACCTGTTGTTGCTCGGAAGCATCGAGAAGAAAGTAAACTGAACCAAAGCCACTTGCTAATGTCTTTTCGTACAGCGTCTTATTGACCAGAAGCTGAGAAGAGGTATTGATGTCAAACAAACTATCTTCTGTCGCACTGAGAAGTACATAAAAAACCTTGGTTTCCTAAAGACATTAACTTAACAAGCTTTGCCGTTTTAAAATGTATCATTGTTTTTATTTATGTACTCAGGAGTCAGTACTGTTGAAGTGTATATGTGGATTTCCTAGCCGTTTGCATCAGTTCGGACTTTTGGTTGAGTTGGCTAGTGCATGAAGCTTAACAAGTACTAGCATACTAGCTATATCTGTCCCCCTTTGCAAATCGGACCATATAAACACTTTCACTATTATGCAAATATAGATTAATATAAATGATCCACCTGGTATCTATCTCTGGTCTGTTTGTATCCCAGAGTCACACGGAACACGAGTATTGCGAGTGCAGTAAAAGCAGCTAGATCAAGAAGGAAAGCTAATGACCTGCATTACATACCATGGAAGAAATGCAAACAACATTACTTGTTTTGAGAAAATAAGAAAGAATTCTCTAATATTACTGATGCAAACTATATACTTACGGAGTGAGGCTAAACTCTCAAATTTGTAGTTGACAACATATGCCAACAATCCTATAACGGTGGCTATATCAAGCCTTACCTGTATTAAGGAAAATGTTATCTCAACAATCTAAAGTGCAGGAGTGAAAGTGAAAAGGAGAAAAACAAGAGGGAATTACTGTATCAAGGATGCGGAATGACAACTTTTTGTGAGGGAAAACCACCTGCAGACAAGGGTAGTTACTATGATATTTGGCACTATTCTCTTAACGCAGAAGATAAACATTTCTCTTGTGTTTTCTCGAAATAGAAAGTTCTGATGCTAAATATATTCTTAATAGTGCATAGGCTTTTGGATGCAACGTCAGATTGTCGGTACTGAAATCTGCATAGACGAGTTTGTCCAATTTTTCCATCTTAATAACCATAATAGATAGAGATTATGAGCATTGTACTCTACATGTAGGTAAACCAAATGTGCCCATGAGACTGATCTGGGATGGGTATTTTCTCGTAAATTTTCAACTACGGCGGCAGCATCTGCATCTCAGAACTCTCCTTCTCATTACTTTGAGCAGAATCCTCGGAATAAAGTATGATCAGTTCTTCGAATGCTGGTTCCTGGCAAATAACTAAATGGAATTATGTCTCTTCATTGCAGACTATTTTGATAAATGACATTTATGTAGCTTATGAGCATCCCAAACCCACAATAAGTAAAAAGAGAATAACAGATAATCATCTGAATATTGTCAGTTTGCAGCTAATGAAAAAAATGTCTGGGACATTTGGGGCAAATGTTGTGTCCATGATTTGTTTACATTTAAATTGTTTCTTATGCTTATGCTTCATTACACAAGGTGCTTCATGGCCATATATGAGACTACAGAGTGCAAGCCAATTCTACTTGCACGTGAAGCAGGACTCAATGATATAATAGTGCTCGAAGCTTCGAACCACTCTACCCTCTCTTTTTCACACATCACGGTGAATACTTCACAATCATAATTTAAATAGTCATATCCATAACCTACTGGTAAGAAAGGGTGTTCAGATATCAAATACTAAGTACCTGGAGAGTAGACTTGGCAAATAAAATGTCAAAAGAAGCTTTTATTATCTCCCAAATATTGTTGTCACAAGCTTCTCTGCTCGCTGGCTCCCATATGTTTGCAAGGGTAATTCTAGGCAGAAAATTTGGCCTGAAGCAAAAGCAGAATATACCTCATAAATTCATAAACATATAGTGGTCAAGTACCAAAGATGCACCCCAAATAGACAAGGAAAACACTGTAGTGTGAATTTTAATGTTGATTATATCACATTTCAACGATGATATACATAGGAAAAGAAAGAAACCGATAAATAAGGGTGACAGCAATACTTCTGGAGTTCTTGTGGCATAGAAGGATGTACACAAAGGAAAATAAGAATTTATAATTAGCAAGTGGTTATGAGGTTATATACTTACAGTCAAACCCTGGTCTCCCCTAGTACTAATGCTAGATTTGCCTAAGTTCATATAAAGCAGAAGCAAAGATGTGTCCCTAAAATAGCATACAAAAACCAGCATCTACTCGGAATCCAACCTCACATAGCCTTCAGATTGTTTTGTTTCAATATCAGATTTCAGTGTTGCTTCCTTTGATGCCATCCTCTCATTTGAAAGGGTCCACCCCATGCCGGTCAATGCTACCAAAGCTTCCATACTGCTAACGGCCACCACCAGAGCTCCCCCAATGCTGGACTCCTCCACTGGAGCTCCCTTCAGTGGCCATCGCAATTTTCACTTAACAAATCTGTCAGACGACTGCCATGAGCCATCTCTTCATGTTTGACAAAGAGAGAAACTCGATGCGAAGGTGGAAGGAGGTTATGTGTACTAGGGATGCATGGGTCCAGTTCGGGCAAGAGAATAATAGCTGCAAGGGGCAATGAGGCCGAGCCCTTGGCGATCATACAAGCGCGGAGGTTCCAATGGAACGACACATGGAGTTGTGTTCGAGCCTTGGGAGTCCATAGAAGGGATCAACCAAGTGGGTTCGGGCAACGACTTCCGCATGTTGCCCGTCATCACCCCAACCGGTTCCTTAACATCAAATTCGTTTGTTGACCATTGTTGGGTCCCTCGGCTCCCGACCACTCCGTCTGTAGTTTCCCTACCAACCACCACAATCGGATCCCCATCTCTTCTTCCCCACTGATGGCTTGATCTCCATAGCATTAATGTGATGCTAACTGTATGCCATCTCAAGATGTATTATCCTTTGGCCCTGCGGGATCTTGTGCCTCCTTCTAATTCATCCCAAGAAGCTCACTTGGGGTCTGCGTGCGGCCGGGTAGCATGCGAGGTCTGCGCTAAGGCTTCCTCTTCTAGGGCTGCGATCTCCACTGCTAGCTCCTCCGCTGCCACATGGGACGACTTTGTCATGGCTGCACGAGTGGCAAGCCATTCAAGGTGGCGCGACTCTTGGGATCAAAATTTCCTTCCCAAGCATTTGTGCACCCAAAAAGGAATTGAATTTGCCTGCGTACCCAGGATTCTAAAACCAATCAATGAGCATCCAAACAACATAGTTTGCATTACAGACAATTTTAGTGTCATGCATGGGTGATTTGGAATAGAACCCAATTCGGTTCCATGCTAAACAACATTGATATCCGAACCAAGTAAATGGCGACTTAAATTTGAGTGCTGCAACTGGCTTGTCGAACTGGTGGAAGCGGACTTAGAGTTTGCCAAATTTAGACAACATGTTATATGCAGTAATAGTGAACTACTTTTATTTCGAATATTAAATGGTGAAAAAACGTCTTGTTTTTTGGAGAGATACTCTAGTATATATTTCTGAAGTAGGAGAGTGAAATTTCATACCAAGGAGCCGAAATTGAAGTGCTGGTTCGGTATATGCACCAGCTAGCACACTTAGTAGGACAGTGGGGCAAAATTAAGCAAAGGCTGTCATCACGTTATGGTTGTTGGCTTGTTGCTATGTTGGACCACGTGATAGAGCTACCTACTTGGTGTTGGCGCATAAGCCATGTCCCTGCCGAGGTGACCGGTGTCGGGCGTGCCAGTCCGGTCGGTGGCCGCGTCGAGCCCATGTTTAGGCATAGTCTGACCTTGGTCTTGCCATGGTCCGACTAGTGTATGGCTTGTGTGCGTGCGTGTGTGTGTGTGGCGCGGGCTGCGCGTCTGTGTGCGCACCTGTTGCGTTGGTAGTTGGCGATAGTGGCGGGGGTGACCGCGGCGTTCTGTTGGAGCCCGGCCGCGTTGATCGCGTTGGTGCGCGACGGGTGCGTGAGCCAGGGCGTGCGGGCGTGGAGGAATGGGGAGCACGGCGTCGTGTGGGCGCGCCCGTGTATAAAGCTCCACCCCGCGTACTGTTGTTTTAGTGGGGCTCGAGTTCGTGCTCGAGGAAGACGCCGTTCGTGCGGCAGGCGTTCGTGCGCCGGAACCACCGTGTCTTGTGTCTCCCTCCTTTCTTCTTCCTCTGATCATTCTAGAGAGATTATATAGAGAGAGAGAGTTCCGGTGAGAGGGAGGGCTAGGGCTAGACACCCAACATTTGGTATCAGAGCCACGGGTTCGGGGGGCGGCCGTGGCGTGCGGCCGCGTCCGCGGCGCGCACGGCGAGCGCGGCGGAGGCGGAGGCTGCGGCGGCGGCCGCGGCGAGCGCGGCGGACATGGACGCGTCGGCTGCGATGCGCGGCCATGCACGTTGATGCCGTGCGCGCAACGAGGAGCGGCGATCGCGGAGACGAGGAGGTCGCGGAGGACCTGCGTGGTGGCGCAGAGGCCGCGGCGGCTCGGCGCGACGACCGTGGAGGCGGTGCGCGCTGCGGTTGACGGCGCAGCGGTGCAAGGGCAATAAGCACGGCGGCGAGCCGGGCGCGACCGGTGCGTGTTATGGGTGCGCACCGGACGCGTCGGGCACGTCGGGACCGCGGGAGTGGACCGTGTCGAGGCGCTGGACTTGGTTGCGCAGATCGCGTACGTGCGCGGCGGGAGCGCGGGGACGTGGGGATGCACTCGAAGGGCACGGTGGCACGGTGGCAAGCGTGACAGCGACGTCAGGGTGGTGGCGGCTACAACGACGACGACGACGAGTCAGGCGATGTCATGGCTTAGGGGATGATTGTTGGCGCATAAGCCATGTCCCTGCCGAGGTGACCGGTGTCGGGCGTGCCAGTCCGGTCGGTGGCCGCGTCGAGCCCATGTTTAGGCATAGTCTGACCTTGGTCTTGCCATGGTCCGACTAGTGTATGGCTTGTGTGCGTGCGTGTGTGTGTGTGGCGCGGGCTGCGCGTCTGTGTGCGCACCTGTTGCGTTGGTAGTTGGCGATAGTGGCGGGGGTGACCGCGGCGTTCTGTTGGAGCCCAGCCGCGTTGATCGCGTTGGTGCGCGACGGGTGCGTGAGCCAGGGCGTGCGGGCGTGGAGGAATGGGGAGCACGGTGTCGTGTGGGCGCGCCCGTGTATAAAGCTCCACCCCGCGTACTGTTGTTTTAGTGGGGCTCGAGTTCGTGCTCGAGGAAGACGCCGTTCGTGCGGCAGGCGTTCGTGCGCCGGAACCACCGTGTCTTGTGTCTCCCTCCTTTCTTCTTCCTCTGATCATTCTAGAGAGATTATAGAGAGAGAGAGAGTTCCGGTGAGAGGGAGGGCTAGGGCTAGACACCCAACACTTGGCCATGTGCACATCTCCATGAGGCAATAATATGTTTTCTACGACCCATGAACAAAACGTGAGGCATCCAGCAACAAGTCTTGAAACATTGTATTTCATTATAGTGGCAAGTTTATATCGGAACAAGGACCATATACTGGCCTCCCCTGTCCTGCTCCTCTGAGAACACTATTCGTTGTACATACATTTTCCTCCGAAGCATGTTTATATTGCGTTTCCATAACTCTAGTGCAGCCTACAGTTAATAATTGATATATGACCTACTGATTTATGCGTAAGTCTTCGTGCAGCCAATTAT
Source organism: Triticum aestivum (assembly GCF_018294505.1). Taxonomy (NCBI): domain Eukaryota; kingdom Viridiplantae; phylum Streptophyta; class Magnoliopsida; order Poales; family Poaceae; genus Triticum; species Triticum aestivum. Next base: position 750,658,183 of record NC_057803.1, read on the forward strand.
GCATATTATGGAGAACATCGCTCCAATTTTTGAGCTGAGAGCAGATCAGCATTGATTATTCTGACGAGCTGACAAACTCCTCAGTGATGGCCAATTCTTGGCAGTTAGTTTTATGTATTAGGGGCCAGAGCATCTCCAACCGCACACCAACAGGCCCTCCAGGCCATTTTTTAGCACCGGCGCGCAAAAAATGGCCCAGTCGTACCCACAGGAGCCCGTTTTTCGCCGGTTTGGGCCGAAACTGGCGCCGGCGGACCCAGGACGAACCCGGCGCGCTGGGGTGCGCCTGGGGGCGCCGGGGAAACCGATTTTGGCCCGAACGGGAATGGGCCAGCCAAGTTAGCGACACGCCGCTTCGTCATCCTAATCGCCTCGGTTCCTGCGGGAATCAATGCCAAGGCTATCGCGCTGCCGCGCTGGTCAGCCTCCATTGATGCCTCATCGGCGGCGCAGTGAAGGCGCCGCGACGCGCGTCCCGCCCGCTCCCGCCACGCGTCACCCGGCATGCAGGTTCTCACCGCCCCGCTTCGCCTATAAAAGCCGACCTCCCTGCCGGTGAACGCTACAATCGCCACAACTCCCCTTCTCTCTCACCTCGTCTCACCACAGAAGCAACTCGCCCCCTCTTCCCTCGCCGACGAGCTATGGCTGAGCGGTACCCCGGCGACGGCGCGGTGGGGAACGGCTTCGGCCGCCGCCATCTCCATGAGGATGAGGCGTGCCTCCTCTACAAGGCCGACTATCCGGTGCCCCTAGACATGCGGGTGCCGGGCTCGTGCAAGTTGAGAGCCGGCGGCGTCTCCGTTTGTCGCTATCGGAGGAGCAGCGGAACGAGCCGAAGAACGTTGCCGCAGCCACACGCTGTGGACGATGTACTTCGGCCGCAACCGCGAAGACCGGATGGCCTCCACCAACGACATCATCCCCGGCGGCCGACTCAACGCCGACGGGCGACGCGAAAGGTGGGGCGTGCCTGGCCGCACCCTCGAGGCCGTCCTCGACCACATCGAGACCGGCAACACGCCGCGCCTCGAGTACCCGGCGCGCCCGTCCTTCTCTCGCCGTCGTGGCAGTTTCCTGGATGCCGTGGCGAATGGAGGCGGTGACCTCCTCATCGTCGGGCTCCGGTTCGCTTTCCTCCGGGTCGCCGACGCTCCGCCCCGTCAAGTCGGAGCCACAGGAGACGCCGCTTGGGCGCCGCACCCGCAGCGGCGCCCTCGTCATCAATGAGGGTGGCCGCCCCTCCCCGTGTTCCCTCCACCTAGTCCGGCCTAAGACCGGGCCAGGGTTGCTCCCCGTCAGGAAGGAGCACGCGGAGATGGCCGCCGACGACGAGACCACCCTCAGGTGGGCGAAGGCGGACTACGTCCACGAGCAGGTGGCGCGCCAGCGCCGGGCCTACGCGGGGATCAAGGCCCGGCGCCGCGGACGCAAGGAGGGCGGCGTCGTCGTCCTCGACAGCAACGAGGAGGATGCGCCTGGGCCGTCAGACCCCCGCGCGTTGGCGACCCTGGTCAGGGGTGCAGTAGGGATGACGGCGGCTCCGGCGGGACGCAGGGCGACGACGATGACGGTGGCGGCGGTGACTACAGCCAGTTCTGCAGGCTCCTCATCATGTAGAAAGCGGGCTGCGGCGCCGGGCTTCAGGTCCTTGTACATATGCTATAATGCAGTGTAATGTGTCTGGTAACATGACGGAGACCCGCACCACTCTCCTCCATGGCCTCGGCTATGTTCTCCACTGCCAAGTCGGGCCTCCCATATCCGTGCATGCCGACCCTAATCCTCCTGTGCCGATGACTCTCCTCGCCCCTTCATCGATCTCCATCGCATCAGCGTGCCCCTGTGTTGTGCGCCTTGGATGAGTGGCTATCGACCTCTGCTCTTGGACGCACCTTGGCCGGTGTGCCTCTCGGCTCTCCATCCACCTCGTCTACGCCCCGGCTTCAGCCACGCCGCCCACTCGCCCACCGCCCCATCACCTCCTCGTAGATGGCGGCCGCCGGTGTTGATCCGCAATTGCAACGGCTGTAGTGACCCGCTGCCTAGCCGTCACGCTGCATCTCATCATGCTCCGCGACAAATCCTTAATTTTGTACTCACCTTTCCTTATGTCCCGTCCTCTTACGCATATTTGTTAAATTTGTTTGTACCTAAACCTATTAGCTTCTGCCGAATGATGTAATGTCGGGACTTCAGATATACGGGATGATTATTGACAATGGAGCAAACATTTATCTGATATATTTGCATTGACATATCATTCAAATATACAGAATGTTGTTTTTATAAAAATAATCATGCCTTGAGGATGTATGATTGACGGTTAGTAGATTTTTATGATCAGGTGTAGTGTTCTGTAGGTAAGTATTTTGTGATGTGATAAACAGAATCGAAGCTATTGTTATTAAATAGCTTATCATGCAAAACCGCACAATTTTGTCATCATCGCATTCATCTTATTGAACTGCATTTCCAACTAGTTTTTGTTGGAATTTGTCAATAAGAATGGATTCCACTTTACATGACCTGGAATATAAAACTTTAATTTTCCCTTCCGCAGCCACCTCATTACACTCCAACTTTTTTAATCACATGAGCCTTGACTTAGACTAGGGCCTTGTGTTAAACTAAAAAACATAATACTCAAATACACCCTGTGACTTTTATCTTCTATTCACATATCTCATTGTCCTTCATCCTCATATGGGATGCATGGTTCATGTCGACAGGAAATTACAGAAGATACAGAAAAAGCACCTCAACATGATCAATCTTTTATTTTGGAGAAATTTTATCCAGTAATTAAATATACATATCTATGGCTCGTACTTGAACTTTTCATTCTCGACGGGAATTTTCATTGGTGGTATCGTATTTATATTTTTCAATTAATGCAATGTGATGCATCTAGATCCTTCCACAGACACTCGTACTTCATCCCTCTCCCCTTCATAGATTGTCTTCCTTTATCATGCCCATGTTGTTTGTGTCAACTTATATTTCATCGAACAAACCTATACTTCTTATTTCGTAATTGACATGATGTTTTGTTTGAACCTTTACGATTGCTATGGCATAATTGTTTTACTTCAGTATAAAGAAATGCACAATCACGAATATAGCACATAACATTGTTATGTTAATTCTTCTTTGTTGTCTTTTTACATCGATTAGCTATATATTTTTTTCTTATTCTATCGAGGGAAATCAATTCACTAATGTGTGTCGTCTGCACAATCACGAATATAGCACCTATCATTGTCATGTTAATTCTTCTTTGTTGTCTTTACACATCGATTAGATCTTTTTTTTTTATTCTATCGAGGGAGATCAATTCACTAATGTGTGTCGTCTGCACTCTACTCATGTTGACTCTCCATTTTTTTAAAGGAAAACTATTTTGTTGTGTTGGCGAATTCATAGAGCCCCCTAACCATCTTGTACTGGTATATGCACAATTGGATATTGTCTCCGCTGGTATATTTAAATATATGCAACTCATAGGTTCTCGATATTTTATGCTATCCAACCTCATATTTAAAATTCATCGACATGCATGATTCATTGTGCAATGTCCTCAAGAATAAAAAGTATTGTCTGAACATGAGCAATACCCCCACCCCTCCCCCAGTTTAGATCTAAATATTCGGCCCTACAATTCCAAATTGAAATGGATTGTGCAGAACACCATCGTTTTGATGACCATAGAAATTAATTCGGGAATCATCCCGATAGCCACATGGTGTTGAGCACACCTATAGGATCCCCACCAGAATACCATGCCCAGACCCTCTGTATTCGCTAGATATTGGTACCCATTCATTCAGCATAAATTCTCACCACACTCACCTGATCAGTAGATCGCACAAGCACACTGTCACCACCAGAGCTCCCTTTGATGCCATGTTAGTAGGACAGTGGGCCAAAATTAGGCCAAGGCTGTCATCACGTTATGGTTGTTGGCTTGTTGCTATGTTGGACCACGTGACATAGCTACCTACTTGGCCATGTGCACATCTCCATGAGGCAGTAATATGGTTTGTACGAACCATGAACAAAACGTGAGGCATCCAGCAGCAAGTCTTGAAACATTGTATTTCATTATAGTGGCATGTGTATATCAGAACAAGGACCATATACTGGCCTCCCCTGTCCTGCTCCTCTGAGAACACTATTCATTGTACGTAAATTTTCCTCTAGAGCATGTTTATATTGCGTTTCCCTAACTTCAGTGCAGCCTACAATTAATAATTGATATATGACCTACTGATTTATGCGTAAATCTTCATGCATCCATGCATGCATATTATGGAGAACATCGCTCCAGTTCTTGAGCTGAGAGCAGATCAGCATTGATTATTTTGACGAGCTGACAAATTCCTCGGTGATGGCCAATTCTTGGCAGTTAGTTTTAAATATTGGGGTTAGAGCATCTCCAGCCACGCCCCCAACAGGCCCCCAGGACAGTTTTAGCGCCGGCACGCAAAAAACGTTTTGCGCCGGTTTGGGCCGAAACTGGCGCCGGCAGACCCAGGCCGAACCCGGCGCGCTGGGGTGTGCCTGGGGCGCCGTGGAATACGATTTTGGTGCGAACTAGAATGGGCCCGCCGAGTCAGCGACCACGCCGGTTCGTCGTCCTCATCGCCTTGGCTCCTGCGGGAATGAATGCCAAGGCTGCCACGCTGCAGCGCCGGTCAGCCTCCATTGATGCCTCATGGGCGGCGCAGTGAAGGCGGCACGACGCGCGTTCCGTCCGTTCCCGCCAGCCGTCACCCGGAACGCAGGTTTTCACCGTCTCCCCGCTGGTGAACGCCATATTCGCCACAACTCGCCTTCTCTCTCGCCTAGTCTCACCACAGTAGCAACTCGCCCCCCTCTTCCCCCGCCGATGAGCAATGGCTGAGCGGTGCCCCGGTGACGCCGCGGCGGCGAACGGCTTCGGCCCCCGCCGTCTCCATGAGGACGAGGCGCGCCTCCTCTATGAGGCCGACTATTCAGTGCCCCCAGACATGCGGGTGGCGGGCTCGTGGAAGTTGAGCGCCGGCGCCATCCCGGTACCCCCGGTGCCCACCGGGGCTGAACGGCGGGCCGTGATCGCCCGCATCCGTTCATTGCTGTAGGAGGAGCAGCGGAACGAGCCGAGGTACGCCGCCGATAACCAGACGCTATGGAAGATGTACTTCGACCACCATCGCGAAGACCAGATCGCCTCCGCCAATGGCAGCATCCCCCGCGGCCGACTCAACGCCGACGGGCGGCGCGAATGGTGCGGCATGCCCGGCCGCACCCTCGAGGCCTTCCTCGACCACATCAAGACCGGCAACACGCTGCGCCTCGAGTACCCGACGCGCACGTCCTTCTCTCGCCGCCGTGGCAGCTACTGGACGCCGTGGAGAATGGAGGCAGTGACTTCTTCATCGTCGGGCTCCGGTTCACTCTCCTCCGGGTCGCCGACGCTCCGCCCCGTCAAGTCGGAGCCGCAGGAGACGCCGCTTGGGCACCCTCGTCATCAACAAGGGTGGCCGCCCCTCCCCGCATTTCCTCCGCGTAGTCCGGCCGAAGACCGAGCCGGGGTTGCTCCTCGTTAGGAAGGGGCACGCGGAGATGGCCGCCGCCGACGAGACTGCCCTCAGGTGGGCGAAGGCGGACTACGTCTGCGAGCAGGTGGCGCGCCAGCGCCTGGTCTACGCGGGGATCAAGGCCCGGCGCCGCGGACGCGAGGAGGGCGGCGTCGTCGTCCTCGACAACAACGAGGAGGACGCGCCCGGGACGTCCAACCCCCCGCGCGTTGGCGACCCTTGTCAGGAGTGCAGTAGGGACAACGGCGGCTCTGGCGGAATGCTAGGCGACGACGACCACGACGATGGCGTCGGCGGCGACTACACCCAGTTCTACAGGCTCCTCGGCATGTAGAAGGCGGGCTGCGGCCCCGACGTAGTAGGGCTAGGCGTAGTTTGTTTGTTTTTTCTGTTTTTGTACAAAATTGAATGAGAAATCACCGAGTTTGTGCCAAATTCGTATTAGGTCGCCAAGTTTGCGCCGATTTTGGGGGCAACCTGGGGGTGGCGACTGGTAAAGCAATCGCCCCCACGCCAAAAGTAAACGCCGTTTAAGCCCCAGGCGGCGCTTTCTCAGCTTCCTGGGTGGCCGAACGGCTGGACATGCTCTTAGCAGTTGGTAAAGTGCCACCATGGACTGAGAAGCCAATCTGATGAAGGGTATGGAAGCAAAAATAATGGTAGATACCCTAGTTCATTTTTTTCACTGAAATTCGTTGGATTGCTCATAAAGTTGATGCACATTATGCTAGGTGAATGAAATGTGATCAATAAAGCTAACAAATAATTACCTATTGGTTGTAACTCATGGTGGGCAGGCCTCACGAGCTTTGCTCGGACACATGAAAGCTCGGTGTGCCCACGGGGCGAACGGGTCGATCCGACTCAGCACTTTGTGCCCCTGAGTGTTCATGCTTCGACACACAATACCTCTCCCGCTTCCCCGCACGTTCAGCTCGAGGTTTGGTCCATGGTCCGAGCAAATAAATATTGTCCACACCTTTCTCTTTTTTCTTCAAAACAGAGGTCGAAGATCCAAGATTAAAGGGCCGCTAGATAGATCATATGCCCCACCTTTGTTGCCGGTAAGGAAAAAATATTGCTAAAATGCCCCGATTTGTAAACTGAAGTAGTTCTCTTTACTCCGTAACACAAATATCTAAATGGAAAAAAAAGTCACACCAATGCCTCTCATCTAGAGCATCAAAGACAATCTGGTTGTTCTGTCATAGCAAAGTCCACCCGAGAATTATGAAAAGTCGAGCGACATCATGAGACATTCTAGACAGAAATGGTGGTCGCGCCAGATGATAGGCTTGGCGGCAGCAAGGTAGTCATGCACGTTTGGAGCCCATGGATCGTGGCCATAGAGCCACGTGCCTGGAGCAGCTGGCTGGTGCGGCCTTTTGTTGGAGTGGTGCAGCCAACATCAGGAACAACTGTGGAGGCTCTCATGCGCTTCTTGGCAGAGAAGGAGCAACCAGTTGAATGTTTAGATTGCCACGGTGGTTCCCAGGCTTCCCTGTTGCACATCCGCTGCAATGAACCAGGGTAGAGCAGGTGCAGGAAGAGTTAGAGCAGAGGAGAGTGGTCCGACGAGATGCATAGAGGAGGCGAAGAGCCATCAATTTACTTTAAATTTCATGCAGAAAACCTGAAGCATAGTAGCATAACTGAATATTCATTTATTGAAAAGCCATAAAACACAATAAGTTGACACATTTTATTGGATACTGTATCCAATTATTACAAAATGACGAGCACATTTTCGCAAGGAAATGGCACACCATCGAAACCCTTACAGGAAATATATGGAAAGGAATGGAACCCCGGGAGCTATCACACCTTTTCGATAGATGCAAAGAAACAAAAATAAGATTACACGGTACTGGACGGGACATGATGTCCAATTATTCAAGACAACAAGAACATTTCGACTATCTCAGCATGAAATCCCGGCGTATAGACTTTCTTATGCAATAGCTGCGTCAAATTCAACATCCTTGGTACAGACACGATCGCATCCAGTTGTGCAATTCTCTATGACATCTTTCTCTTGTTCACCTATGATGACGGCATGGAAGATAGCTTGCATTAGAAACAATCATTTATAGACAACGAGCAGCAATAAGATAGTCAGATGCATGTAAGGATTTAATCTTACAAGTGTTTGTGGTGTTGCAGACGGAGGACATGCATCCCAACTTGCAATACTCAATGACTTATGCTTCGTTTGGGAAAACAAACCTCGTGTGTTTAAATATAATTCTTTGTGCTTGAGAGGAAAATAGAAGAATGGAAAGAATATGTTTACAGTTTACCTGCTTCCGGGTAAAGATTGAAGCGATCACAAGGACTCACACACTTGTCAAGAATTTTGCATCCACACAAGCTTGCACATGTTTTGCGAGAGGCACCCGTGACACGGCATGCGTTATAGCAGTTTCTTCCCGAGATGGAACAACAACAGCTCTTGGCTTCTACCTGGGCCTGCTGTATGACAAGAACTGTTATGACTACTCCCATAATCACACTCTTACGACTATTGGTTGCCATATTCTCCGTGTATGTTTACCTCACAAAACTTGCTGATGATCTAAGACTTGCATGCGCTCTATTTATAGGAGATATGGCATACTGCACCTACATGCATCTCATAGCCACAAGGCAACCCTACAATTATGTGTATTATATTGGTGTTTGTCATCATGTGGAATTCACATCACATGATACACACATGCGTGTGTGTCCACTACGCTTAGAATTTTATGGCACATGCACTGGTTTTGAAACTTTAAAGCCCATGTGTATATATGTAATGGGATTAATCAAACACGGTTGGTGGGAATAACCACCCTTCTTCTCAACACTAGACCAATACTTAGTAAAGATTTGCTTGTTAGTTATTCGACTTGAGACTAATTAATTAATGACATGCTAATTATTTTACCTTGTACTAATTCCTGATTAACAAAAAGTGAACTACATGTGGAACATATAGTCACATTATTGGAAATATAATGCGAGCAAAATCATTAAGCAAAAACTGTTATTACCAACCAAGGAATAGCTGAACTTAAACAATAAATGATCTATTATTTAAACATAGCTTAAGGTCCTTGTACATATGCTATAATGCAGCCTAATGTGTCAGGTAACATGACGGAGACCCGCCTCACTCTCCTCCATAGCCTCGGCCATGTTCTCCACCGCCACCTCGGGCCTCCCACATCCGCGCATGCTGACCCTAATCCTCCTGTGCCGATGACTCTCCTCGTTCCTTCATTGATCTCCATCGCATTTGCATGCCCCCATGCGGTGCGCCTTGGATGAGTGGCTATCGACCTCTGCTCATGGATGCACCTTGGCCGGTGTGCCACTCGGCTCTCCATCCACCTCGTCTACGCCCCGGCTTCAGCCACGCCGCTCAGTCACCCATCGCCCATCACCTCCTCGTAGATGGCGGCCGCCGGTGTTGATCTGCAATTGCAACGGCTGTTATAACCCGCTGCCTAGCCGTCGCGCTCCATCTCGTCATGGTCCGTGACAAATCCTCAATTTTGTAGTCAACTTTGCTTATGTCCCGTCCTCTTACGCATATTTGTTAAATTTGTCTGTACCTAGACCTATTAGGTTCTGCTGAATGATGTAATGTCGGGACTTCAGATACACGGAATGATTATTGTCAATGGAGCAAACAGTTATCTGATTTAGTTCATCTTTATATTAGCATATACATATCATTCAAATATACGGAATGAAGTTTTTGTAAAAATAATCATGCCTTGAGGATGCATGATTGATGGTTAGTAGATTTTTATGATCAGGTGTAGTTTTCTGTAGGTAAGTATTTTCTGATGTGATAAATCAAATCGAAGCTATTGTTATTAAATAGCTTATCATGCAAAACTGCACAATTTTGTCATCATCGCATTCATCTTCTTGAACTGCATTTCCAACTAGTTTTTGTTAGAATTTGTCAATAAGAATGGATTCCACTTTACATGACCTGGAATATAAAACTTTAATTTTCCCTTCCGCAGCCACCTCATTACACTCCAACTTTTTTACTCACATGAGCCTTGACTTAGACTAGGGCCTTGTGTTAAACTAAAAAACATAATACTCAAATACACCCTGTGACTTTTATCTTCTATTCGCGTATCTCATTGTCCTTCATCCTCATATGGGATGTATGGTTCATGTCGACAGGAAATTACAGAAGATATAGAAAAAGCAGCTCAACATGATCAATCTTTTATTTTGGAGAAATTTTATCCAGTAATTAAATATACATATCTATGGCTCGTACTTGAACTTTTCATTCTCGACGGGAATTGTCATTGGTGGTATCATATTTATATTTTTCAATTAATGCAATGTGATGCATCTAGATCCTTCCACAGACACTCGTACTTCATCCCTCTCCCCTTCATAGATTGTCTTCCTTTATCATGCCCATGTTGTTTGTGTCAACTTATATTTCATCGAACAAACCTATACTTCTTATTTCGTAATTGATATGATGTTTTGTTTGAACCTTTACGATTGCTATGACATAATTGTTTTACTTCAGTATCAACAAATGCACAATCACGAATATAGCACATATCATTGTCATGTTAATTCTTCTTTGTTGTCTTTACACATCGATTAGATCTATTTTTTTTATTCTATCGAGGGAGATCAATTCACTAATGTGTGTCGTCTGCACTCTACTCATGTTGACTCTCCATATTTTTAAAGGAAAACTATTTTGTTGTGTTGGCGAATTCATAGCGCCCCCTAACCATCTTGTACTGGCATATGCACAATTGGATATTATCTCCGATGGTATATTTAATTATATGCAACTAATAGGTTCTCGATATATCATGCTATCCAACCTCATATTTACAATTCATCAGCACGATTCATTGTGCAATGTCCCCAAGATAAAAATGTAATGTGTGAACATGAGCAATACCCCCACCCACTCCCCCCATTTAGATCTAAATATTCGGTCCTACAATTCCAAATTGAAATTTATAGTGCAGAACACCATCGTTTTGATGACCATAGAAATGAATTTGGAAGTCATCCCGATATCCACATGGTGTTGAGCACAACTAGAGGATCCCCACCATAATACCATGCCCAGACCCTCTGTATTCGCTAGAAATTGGTACCCATTCGTTCAATATAAATTCTCACCACACTCACCTCATCAGTTGATCGCACAAGCACACTGTCACCACCAGAGCTCCCTTTGATGCCATCCTCTCATTTGAAAGGGTCCACCCCATGCCGGTCAATGCTACCAAAGCTTCCATACTGCTAACGGCCACCACCAGAGCTCCCCCAATCCTGGACTCCTCCACCGGAGCTCCCTTCAGTGGCCATCACAATTTTCACTTAACAAATCTGTCAGACGACTGCCATGAGCCATCTCTTCATCTTTGACAAAGAGAGAAACTCGATGCGGAGGTGGAAGGAGGTTATGTGTACTAGGGATGCATGGGTCCAGTTCGGGCAAGAGAATCATAGCTGCAAGGGGCAATGAGGCCGAGCCCTTGGCGATCATACAAGCGCGGAGGTTCCAATGGAACGACACGTGGCGTTGTGTTCGAGTCTTGGGAGTACATAGAAGGGATCAACCAAGTGGGTTCGGGCAACGACTTCCGCATGTTGCCCGTCATCACCCCCACCGGTTCCTTAACATCAAATTCGTTTGTTGACCATTGTCGGCTCCCTCGGCTCCCGACCACTCCGTCTGTTGTTTCCCTACCAACCACCACAATCGGATCCCCATCTCTTCTTCCCCACTGATGGCTTGATCTCCATAGCATTAATGTGATGCTGACTGTATGCCATCTCAAGATGTATTATCCTTTGGCCCTGCGGGATCTTGTGCCTCCTTCTAATTCATCCCAAGAAGCTCACTTGGGGTCTGCGTGCGGCCGGGTAGCATGCGAGTTCTGCGCTAAGGCTTCCTCTTCTAGGGCTGCGATCTCCACTGCTAGCTCCTCCGCTGCCACATGGGACGACTTTGTCATGGCTGCACGAGTGGCAAGCCATTCAAGGTGGCGCGACTCTTGGGATCAAAATTTCCTTCCCAAGCATTTGTGCACCCAAAAAGGAATTGAATTTGCCTGCGTACCCAGGATTCTAAAACCAATCAATGAGCATCCAAACAACATAGTTTGCATTACAGACAATTTTAGTGTCATGCATGGGTGATTTGGAATAGAACCCAATTCGGTTCCATGCTAAACAACATCGATATCCGAACCAAGTAAATGGCGACTTAAATTTGAGTGCTGCAACTGGCTTGTCGAACTGGTGGAAGCGGACTTAGAGTTTGCCAAATTTAGACAACATGTTATATGCAGTAATAGTGAACTACTTTTATTTCGAATATTAAATGGTGAAAAAACGTCTTGTTTTTTGGAGAGATACTCTAGTATATATTTCTGAAGTAGGAGAGTGAAATTTCATACCAAGGAGCCGAAATTGAAGTGCTGGTTCGGTATATGCACCAGCTAGCACACTTAGGAGGACAGTGGGGCAAAATTAAGCAAATGCTGTCATCACGTTATGGTTGTTGGCTTGTTGCTATGTTGGACCACGTGATAGAGCTACCTACTTGGCCATGTGCACATCTCCATGAGGCAATAATATGGTTTCTACGACCCATGAACAAAACGTGAGGCATCCAGCAACAAGTCTTGAAACATTGTATTTCATTATAGTGGCAAGTTTATATCGGAACAAGGACCATATACTGGCCTCCCCTGTCCTGCTCCTCTGAGAACACTATTCATTGTACATACATTTTCCTCCGAAGCATGTTTATGTTGCGTTTCCATAACTTTAGTGCAGCCTACAGTTAATAATTGATATATGACCTACTGATTTATGCGTAAATCTTCCTGCAGCCAATTATGCATATTATGGAGAACATCGCTCCAATTTTTGAGCTGAGAGCAGATCAGCATTGATTATTCTGACGAGCTGACAAATTGCTCAGTGATGGCCAATTCTTGGCAGTTAGTTTTATGTATTAGGGGTCAGAGCATCTCCAACCGCACACCAACAGGCCCTCCAGGCCATTTTTTAGCACCGGCGCGCAAAAAATGGCCCAGTCGTACCCACAGGAGCCCGTATTTCGCCGGTTTGGGCCGAAACTGGCGCCGGCGGACCCAGGACGAACCCGGCGCACTGGGGTGCGCCTGGGAGCGCCGGGGAAACCGATTTTGGCCCGAACGGGAATGGGCCAGCCAAGTTAGCGACACGCCGCTTCGTCATCCTAATCGCCTCGGTTCCTGCGGGAATCAATGCCAAGGCTGTCGCGCTGCCGCGCTGGTCAGCCTCCATTGATGCCTCATCGGCGGCGCAGTGAAGGCGCCGCGACGCGTGTCCCGCCCGCTCCCGCCACGCGTCACCCGGCATGCAGGTTCTCACCGCCCCGCTTCGCCTATAAAAGCCGACCTCCCCGCCGGTGAACGCTACAATCGCCACAACTCCCCTTCTCTCTCGCCTCGTCTCACCACGGAAGCAACTCGCCCCCCTCTTCCCTCGCCGACGAGCTATGGCTGAGCGGTACCCCGGCAATGCCGCGGTGGGGAACGGCTTCGGCCGCCGCCATCTCCATGAGGATGAGGCGTGCCTCCTCTACAAGGCCGACTATCCAGTGCCCCTAGACATGCAGGTGCCGGGCTCGTGCAAGTTGAGAGCCGGCGTAGTCTCCGTTTGTCGCTATCGGAGGAGCAGCGGAACGAGCCGAAGTACGTTGCCGCAGCCACACGCTGTGGACGATGTACTTCGGCCGCAACCGCGAAGACCGGATGGCCTCCACCAACGGCATCATCCCCCGCGGCCGACTCAACGCCGACGGGCGACGCGAAAGGTGGGGCATGGCTGGCCGCACCCTCGAGGCCGTCCTCGACCACATCGAGACCGGCAACACGCCGCGCCTCGAGTACCCGGCGCGCCCGTCCTTCTCTCGCCGTGGTGGCAGTTTCCTGGATGCCGTGGCGAATGGAGGCGATGACCTCCTCATCGTCGGGCTCCGGTTCGCTCTCCTCCGGGTCGCCGACGCTCCGCCCCGTCAAGTCGGAGCCACAGGAGACGCCGCTTGGGCGCCGCACCCGCAGCTGCGCCCTCGTCATCAACGAGGGTGGCCGCCCTCCCCGTGTTCCCTCCACCTAGTCCGGCCTAAGACCGGGCCAGGGTTGCTCCCCGTCAGGAAGGAGCACGCGGAGATGGCCACCGACGACGAGACCACCCTCAGGTGGGTGAAGGCGGACTACGTCCACGAGCAGGTGGCGCGCCAGCGCCGGGCCTACGCGGGGATCAAGGCCCGGCGCCACGGATGCAAGGAGGGCGGCGTCGTCGTCCTCGACAGCAACGAGGAGGATGCGCCTGGGCCGTCAGACCCCCCGCGCGTTGGCGACCCTGGTCAGGGGTGCAGTAGGGACGACGGCGGCTCCGGTGGGACGCAGGGCGACGACGATGAAGGCGGCGGCGGTGACTACACCCAGTTCTGTAGGCTCCTCATCATGTAGAAAGCGGGCTGCGGCCGTGGCGTAGTAGGGCTAGGCGTAGTTTCTTTGTTTTTCTATTTTTTGTACAAATTCGAATGAAAAACCGCCGAGTTTGTGCCAAATTCGTATGAGATCGCCGAGTTTGCGCCAATTCTGGGGGCGATGACTGGGAACGCAATCGCCCCCATGCCGAAAGTAAACGCTGGCTCGGCCCCAGACGGCGCTTTTTCGGCTTCCTGGGGGGCCGAACGGCTGGAGATCCTCTTAGCCATTGGTAAAGTGCCACCATGGACCGAGAAGCCAATCTGATGAAGGGTATGGAAGCAAAATAATGGCAGATACGCTAGTTCAGTTTTTTTTTCACTGAAATTCGTTGGATTGCTCATACAAGTTGATGCACATTGTGCTAGGTGAATGAAATGTGATCAATAAAGCTAACAAATAATTACCTATTGGTTGTAACTCATGGTGGGCAGGCCTCACGAGCTTTGCTCGGACACATGAAAGCTCGGTGTGCCCACGGGACGAACGGGTCGATCTGACTCAGCACTTTGTGCCCCTGAGTGTTCATGCTTCGCCACACAATACCTCTCCCGCTTCCCCGCACGTTGAGCTCGAGGTTTGGTCCATGGTCCGAGCAAATAAATGTTGTCCACACCTTTCTCTTTTTTCTTGACAACAGAGGTCGAAGATCCAAGATTAAAGGGCCGCTAGATATATAGATCATATGCCCCACCTTTGTTGCGGGTAAGGAATAAATATTGATAAAATCCCCTGATTTGTAAACTGAAGTATTTCTCTTTACTCCGTAACACAAATATCTAAATGGAAAAAAGTCACACCAATGCCTCTCATCTAGAGCATGAAAGACAATCTGGTTGTTGTGTCATAGCAAAGTCCACCCGGGAATTATGAAAAGTCGAGCGACATCATGAGACATTCTAGACAGAAATGGTGGTCGTGCCAGATGATAGGCTTGGCGGCAGCAAGGTAGTCATGCACGTTTCGAGCCCATGGATCGTGGCCATAGAGCCACGTGCCTGGAGCAGCTGGCTGGTGCGGCCTTTTGTTGGAGTGGTGCAGCCAACATCAGGAACAACTGTGGAGGCTCTCATGCGCTTCTTGGCAGAGAAGGAGCAACCAGTTGAATGTTTAGATTGCCACGGTGGTTCCCAGGCTTCCCTGTTGCACATCCGCTGCAATGAACCAGGGTAGAGCAGGTGCAGGAAGAGTTAGAGCAGAGGAGAGTGGTCCGACGAGATGCATAGAGGAGGCGAAGAGCCATCAATTTACTTTAAATTTCATGCAGAAAACCTGAAGCATAGTAGCATAACTGAATATTCATTTATTGAAAAGCCATAAAACACAATAAGTTGACACATTTTATTGGATACTGTATCCAATTATTACAAAATGACGAGCACATTTTCGCAAGGAAATGGCACACCATCGAAACCCTTACTGGAAATATATGGAAAGGAATGGAACCCCGGGAGCTATCACACCTTTTCGATAGATGCAAAGAAACAAAAATAAGATTACACGTTACTGGACGGGACATGATGTCCAATTATTCAAGACAACAAGAACATTTCGACTATCTCGGCATGAAATCCCGGCGTATAGACTTTCTTATGCAATAGCTGCGGCAAATTCAACATCCTTGGTACAGACACGATCGCATCCAGTTGTGCAATTCTCTATGACATCTTTCTCTTGTTCACCTACGATGACTGCATGGAAGATAGCTTGCATTAGAAACAATCATTTATAGACAACGAGCAGCAATAAGATAGTCAGATGCATGTAAGGATTTAATCTTACAAGTGTTTGTGGTGTTGCAGACGGAGGACATGCATCCCAACTTGCAATACTCAATGACTTCTGCTTCGTCTGGGAAAACAAACCTCGTGTGTTTAAATATAATTCTTTGTGCTTGAGAGGAAAAATAGAAGAATGGAAAGAATATGTTTACAGTTTACCTGCTTCCGGGTAAAGATTGAAGCGATCACAAGGACTCACACACTTGTCAAGAATTTTGCAACCACACAAGCTTGCACATGTTTTGCGAGAGGCAACCGTGACACGGCATGCGTTATAGCAGTTTCTTCCCGAGATGGAACAACAACAGCTCTTGGCTTCTACCTGGGCCTGCTGTATGACAAGAACTATTATGACTACTCCCATAATCACACTCTTACGACTATTGGTTGCCATATTCTCCGTGTATGTTTACCTCACAAAACTTGCTGATGATCTAAGACTTGCATGCGCTCTATTTATAGGAGATATGGCATACTGCACCTACATGCATCTCATAGCCACAAGGCAACCCTACAATGATGTGTATTATATTGGTGTTTGTCATCATGTGGAATTCACATCACATGATACGCACATGCGTGTGTGTCCAGTACGCTTAGAATTTTATGGCACATGCACTGGTTTTGAAATTTTAAAGCCCATGTGTATATATGTAATGGGATTAATCAAACACGGTTGGTGGGAATAACCACCCTTCTTCTCAACACTAGATCAATACTTAGTAAAGATTTGCTTGTTAGTTATTCGACTTGAGACTAATTAATTAATGAGATGATAATTATTTTACCTTGTACTAATTCCTGATTAACAAAAAATGAACTACATGTGGAAAATACAGTCACATTATTGGAAATATAATTCAAGCAAAATCATTAAGCAAAAACTGTTATTACCAACCAAGGAATAGCTGAACTTAAACAATAAATGATCTATTATTTAAACATAGCTTAAGGTCCTTGTACATATGCTATATTGCAGTGTAATGTGTCAGGTAACATGACGGAGACCCGCATCACTCTCCTCCATAGCCTCGGCCATGTTCTCCACCGGCACCTCGGGCCTCCCACATCCGCGCATGCCGACCCTAATCCTCCTGTGCCGATGACTCTCCTCGCTCCTTCATTGATCTCCATTGCATTTGCATGCCCCCGTGCGGTGCGCCTTGGATGAGTGGCTATCGACCTCTGCTCATGGATGCACCTTGGCCGGTGTGCCACTCGGCTCTCCATCCACCTCGTCTACGCCCCGGCTTCAGCCACGCCGCTCAGTCACCCATCGCCCATCACCTCCTCGTAGATGGCGGCCGCCGGTGTTGATCTGCAATTGCAACGGCTGTTATAACCCGCTGCCTAGCCGTCGCGCTCCATCTCGTCATGGTCCGTGACAAATCCTCAATTTTGTAGTCAACTTTGCTTATGTCCCGTCCTCTTACACATATTTGTTAAATTTGTCCGTACCTAGACCTATTAGGTTCTGCTGAATGATGTAATGTCGGGACTTCAGATACACGGAATGATTATTGTCAATGGAGCAAACAGTTATCTGATTTAGTTCATCTTTATATTAGCATTTACATATCATTCAAATATACAGAATGATGTTTTTGTAAATATAATCATGCCTTGAGGATGCATGATTGATGGTTAGCAGATTTTTATGATCAGGTGTAGTTTTCTGTAGGTAAGTATTTTCTGATGTGATAAATCAAATCGAAGCTATTGTGATTAAATAGCTTATCATGCAAAACCGCACAATTTTGTCATCATCGCATTCATCTTTTTGAATTGTGTCTGCATTACCAGCTACTTTTTGTTGGAATTTGTCAATAAGAATGGATTCTACTTGACATGACCTGGAATATAGAACTTTAATTTTACCTTCCACAGCCACCTCATTACACTCCAATTTTTTTAATCACATGAGCCTTGACTTAGACTGGGACCTTGTGTTAAACTAAAAAGCATAATACTCAAATACGCCTTGTGACTTTTATCTTCTATTCACGTATCTCCTTGTCCTTCATCCTCATATGGGATGCATGGTTCATGTCGACAGGAAATTACAGAAGATATAGAAAAAACACCTCAACATGATCAATCTTTTATTTTGGAGAAATTTTATCCAGTAATTAAATATACATATTTATGGCTCGTACTTGAACTTTTCATTCTCGACGGGAATTGTCATTGGTGGTATCATATTATTGTTTTTCAATTAATGCAATGTGATGCATCTAGATCCTTCCACACACACTCGTACTTTATCCGTCTCCCCTTCATAGATTGTCTTCCTTTATCATGCCCATGTTGTTTGTGTCAACTTATATTTCATCGAACAAAACTATACTTCTTATTTCATAATTGACATGATGTTTTGTTTGAACCTTTACGATTGCTATGACATAATTGTTTTACTTCAGTATAAACAAATGCACAATCACGAATATAGCACATAACATTGTCATGTTAATTCTTCTTTGTTGTCTTTACACATCGATTAGATATATTTTTTTTTATTCTATTGAGGGAGATCAATTCACTACTGTGTGTCGTCTGCACTCTACTCATGTTGACTCTCCATATTTTTAAAGGAAAACTATTTTGTTGTGTTGGCGAATTCATAGAGCCCCCTAACCATCTTGTGCTGGCATATGCGCAATTGATATTATCTCCGCTGGTATATTTAATTATATGCAACTAATAGGTTCTCGATATATCATGCTATCCAACCTCATATTTACAATTCATCAGCATGATTCATTGTGCAATGTCCCCAAGATAAAAATGTAATGTGTGAACATGAGCAATACCCCCACCCACTCCCCCCATTTAGATCTAAATATTCGGTCCTACAATTCCAAATTGAAATTTATAGTGCAGAACACCATCGTTTTGATGACCATAGAAATGAATTTGGAAATCATCCCGATATCCACATGGTGTTGAGCACAACTAGAGGATCCCCACCATAATACCATGCCCAGACCCTCTGTATTCGCTAGAAATTGGTACCCATTCGTTCAATATAAATTCTCACCACACTCACCTCATCAGTTGATCGCACAAGCACACTGTCACCACCAGAGCTCCCTTTGATGCCATCCTCTCATTTGAAAGGGTCCACCCCATGCCGGTCAATGCTACCAAAGCTTCCATACTGCTAACGGCCACCACCAGAGCTCCCCCAATGCTGGACTCCTCCACTGGAGCTCCCTTCAGTGGCCATCGCAATTTTCACTTAACAAATCTGTCAGACGACTGCCATGAGCCATCTCTTCATCTTTGACAAAGAGAGAAACTCGATGCGGAGGTGGAAGGAGGTTATGTGTACTAGGGATGCATGGGTCCAGTTCGGGCAAGAGAATAATAGCTGCAAGGGGCAATGAGGCCGAGCCCTTGGCAATCATATAACCGCGGAGGTTCCAATGGAACGACATGTGGCGTTGTGTTCGAGCCTTGGGAGTCCATAGAAGGGATCAACCAAGTGGGTTCGTGCAACGACTTCCGCATGTTGCCCGTCATCACCCCCCACCGGTTGCAGAAGGGTTATAAATGCTGGTGTCCATCTGAAAGGAGGATGTTCGTGAGTATGGATGTGGTGTTTAGAGAGCATGAACCATTTTATGGGGAACCAACTGATTTAACTGATGTATTCCCTGATTTGTTCTCTAATGACATCTCTGACGCAGAATGTGCAGCAGGGGGAGAGAGGGAGGAGAAAGACAATAATGGAGCATATCAAGAGGTGATAATTGGATTGATACCGGCTGAAGACACAAACACATCGGAAATCGAGCAAATACAGGGACAGGAGGGGCCACAAGAAACACTACAGAGAGATTCACGGTGGCCAAAACCAAATGAAGAACAACATCCTCAAGTGTACACACGAAGGCATCAGACCGAGGAGAAGCATGCTCGAGAGGAAGAAATCATCCCTTCGGGACATGATCATGAAGCCCGAGGACAGGCCGACCCACATGACTCAGCTTCACACCCTTCAGCTTCACATGATGGTACATCCTCTTCATATGACGATCTAGATGTTCCAATTGCCCTTAGAAAGAAAACTCGCACTGCTGTTGGGAAGTTACCCTCAATTGTCCCAATATATTGTCTCTAACCATGTTTCATACTCGTTGGTGGGTTCTAAGTATAGATCATTTATAGCTGCTTTAGACTCCACATTTCCTATACCTCGTGATAGGCAAGAGGCGAAGAAAGATCCGAGGTGGAGAGCAGCAATGTTGGAAGAAATGCGAGCACTTGATAAAAACAATACTTGTGTTCTTACCACAATTCCAGCGGGAAAGAAAATTGTGGGTGATACGTCTCCAATGTATCTATAATTTATGAAGTATTCATGCTATTATATTATCCATCTAGGATGTTTTATATGCATTTATATGTCATTTTATATGATTTTTGGGACTAACTTATTAACCTAGAGCCCAGTGCCAGTTTTTGTTTTCTCCTTGTTTTAGTATTTTACAGAAAAGGGATACCAAACGGAGTCCAATTGACGTGCCAATTTTTGAGGATTTTTTCTGGACCAAAAGAAGACCACGGAGCATCGGAGTTGGGCCAGAGAAGTCTCGGGCTACCCACGAGACAGGGGGGAACCCCCCCTGGGGGGGCGCCCTCCTATCTCGTGGACAGCCCGGAGGCCCCCTTGACGTGAAACCAACGCCAAAAATTCCTATAAATACTGAAACCTTCGGGAATTAACCTAGATCAGAAGTTCCGCCGCCGCAAGCCTCTGTAGCCACGAGAAATCAATCTAGGCCCTCTCCGGCAGGCTGCCGGAGGGGGCCATCATCACCGGAGGCCATGGAGGAGGATCTCGGAGGGGCCATCATCTCCATGAAGGCCAAGGACCAGAGGGGGAAGCCATGGAGGAGGAAGCACAAGGGGGAGAACCTCTCCTCCTCTCTCTTGGTGGCACCGGAGTGCCATCGGGAGGGGAATCATCGCTGCGGTGATCGTCTTCATCAACATCACCATCATCATCACCATCCTCATCTCTTTTACGCGGTCCACTCTCCCTCACCCCGCTGTAATCCCTACTTGAACATGGTGCTTTATGCCACATATTATGATCAAATGATGTGTTGCCACCTTATGATGTTTTGAGTAGATGTCTTTTGTCTTTGAGTTGGTTGATGATCTAGATT
The DNA here is from genome assembly GCF_018294505.1 of Triticum aestivum. Classification (NCBI taxonomy): domain Eukaryota; kingdom Viridiplantae; phylum Streptophyta; class Magnoliopsida; order Poales; family Poaceae; genus Triticum; species Triticum aestivum. Next base: position 750,679,266 of record NC_057803.1, read on the forward strand.
GGTACGAATTGTATGCTTTATTTTGGTGCTGTCCTATGGTGCCCTCCGTGTCGCGCAAGCGTGAGGGATTCCCGCTGTAGGGTGTTGCAATACGTTCATGATTCGCTTATAGTGGGTTGCTAGAGTGACAAAAGCTTAAACCCGAGTAAGGGGGTTGTTGCATATGGGACAAAAGGGGACTTGATGCTTTAATGCTATGGTTGGGTTTTACCTTAATGAATCTTTTAGTATTTGCGGATGCTTGCTAGAGTTTCCAATCATAAGAGCATACGATCCATGGAGGAAAAGTATGTTAGTTTAAGCCTCTCCCTCATATGAAATTGCAATGACGACTATCGATCTTGTTAACAATTGCTTAGGACAATTCCGCACACTGATCCACCATTATTCCACACTCGCTATTTATATTATTTAGTAATATATTCTAACTTTATGATAACATCACCTACTTTTATATTTTAGCTCTCCGATATCATACAAAGTTATCCACTTTATACCCACAACACAGTTTTATTTCTTGTTTCTAGTTGGAAGCAAATGTTCGGTGCACGTAGAGTCGTATCAGTGGCAGATAGGGCTTGAGAGAATATTGATCTTACCTTTAGCTCCTTGTGGGTTCGACACTCCATACTTATCACTTCCACCTTTGGGAATTGCTATGATGATTCCTTGCACTCTGGAATTATCAAGCTCTTTTCTGGCGCCGTTGCCGGGGAGCAATAGCATGGGGTTGATATTCTCGTGTGTGCTTGTTTGCTTTCTTTACTTAGTAGATTTTTTTCCTTTTTGTTTCTGTTTAGTTGTGGGTGAAACATACAAAAAAAATTAAAAAGAATGAAAATACCAAAAAAAGAGAAGTGATTGGAAAGTTATGCATTGAAGAAGTGAGGGTCGACCTTGAGCACTTGTGTTCATGCTCACGGAAACAATGTAGAATTTTTCATGGAAGTTTCTCTGTAAACAATTATCCCCTTGTATATATCCTTTGTATTATAAAAATATTATGCCTAGCTTTGGTTTTAGTATGATAAGATTGCTTGCTTACTATGTGCAGAACAAAAACAGAAACTTTGGCTGTAGTGCATGAATTTACATTTTTTTACTGGAAAGTAAAATAGGTCTGAAACTTTTTGAAAATTAATTCTGTACAAATTTTTCAAATTTTCAAATTTATTTCATAATTTTTGGAATTACAGAAGTTTACTAAACTTCCAGATTACTACAGACTGTCCTGTTCTTAACAGATTCTGTTTTTCGTGTGTTATTTGCTTATTTTGATGCATCTATGGCTAGTATGTGGAGGTATGAACCATAGAGAAGTTGGAATACAGTAGGTGTAACACCAATATAAACAAAGAATGAGTTAATTACAATACCTTAAAGTGGTGGTTTGCTTTATTACACTAACGGATCTCACAAAATTTTTGTTTAAGTTTTTGTGAATGAAGTATTTGAAGAACGAGGAGTTACCGATGTGAGAAAAATAAAGAAAGACAAGATTTCAAGCTTGGGGATGCGCAAGGCACCCCAAGTAAATATTTCAAAGGATACTCAAGCATCTAAGCTTGGGGATGCCCCGGTTGGCATCCCATCTTTCTTCTTCAACAAATATCGGTATACCTCGGTTTTTTGTTTTGTTCACATTGTTTGTTTCCTTTGTATATTTGTTTTTCTTAAAGAGTCATGCTAGTATGAGATAGATCTTCATTTATTTATAGAATACTTCATGTGCTTTACTTATATCTTTTAAGTATGTTCTTATAGAATTTCTCTTTGTGCTTCACTTAAATCGTTTGAGTATGGTTTTATAGAATGCTTCGTGCACTTCACTTATATATTTTGAGCTTGGATATTGGCTAGTCTATATTAATTGTAGAATGCTCCATGAACTTCACTTAGATCTTTTGGAGTATGAATAATACATTTAAAGTGGGTTTGGAAGAGTGTCAACTTTAGAAATTAGTGATCCCACTATCTTGGAGGGTGTTGAATCTTCGTACGATATTTATGAAAGTGGATTTGGAAGAGTGTCAACTTTAGTTAGTATTCCACTATTTTGGAAGAGGTTCCAATTGAGTATGAGAACAAAGTTGCTATTCATGACGCTACTGAAAACTATTATGAGGGAGGAATATGTGCTTGTATGAGTTGCAATAATGTCAAGATTCCTCTCTATGTGCTTAAAGTTTTGAAGTTATACTTGTTTTGCCTTCCTTTGCTAGTTGACTTTTGTTCCTATAAATTGTGTGCTCACAAAATCCCTAGGCATAGGAAGTGAGTTAGATTTAAATGTGCTAGTCATATTCTTCATGATGCTCTCTTTGTGTTTCAAATCTTATCTTTTATGTGAGCATCATTGAAATCATCATGCCTAGCTAAAAGGCATTAAAGAAAAGTGCTTGTTGGGAGACAACCCAATATTTATCCTTACCGTTTTTGTGTGTCCACATGATTAAGATACTGTATTAATCATGTTTTATAGCTTTTGTTTCAATAAAGTGCCAAGTAAGACCTTTGGGAAGACTTAGGTGAAAGTTAATGTGATCTTGCTGTAAAAAACAGAAACTTTGCGCTCACGAGATTACCTGTAATTTTTTACAGAAGAGTGCTTTTGAGTTGATTCTTTTTGCAGAAGATTAATAGACAAATCCCTCACGTCCACCAATTTATTTCATAATTGTTGGAGTAGCATAAGTATGGTTATTGTTCAGATCATCACAGACTGTTCTGTTTCTGACAGATTCTGTTTTCATTGCATAGTTTGCTTGTTTTCTAGTTTCTATGGCTTATATTTTTCAATATAAATTGTAGAAATGATATGGTACAGTAGGTATTATGTGAAAAAAATTATGAAACTTGTCTTTTACAGTACCAAAGTGCATGGTTTACTCTTTATCATACTAACCTATCTCACGAAGTTCCATTAAGTTTTGTGTGATTGAAGTTTTCAAGTTTTGGGTGAGATATCGATATGAGGAGAATAAGGAGTGGAAAGACCCTAATCTTGGGGATGCTCAAGGCACCCCAAGGTAATATTCAAGGAAGACTCAAGCGCCTAAGCTTGGGGATGCCCCGGAAGGCATCCCCTCTTTCGTCTTCAAAACTATCGGTACATCTTACTCGGAGCTATATTTTTATTCGTCACATGATATGTGTTTTACTTGGAGCATCATTTTATTTTGTTAGTATTAGCTTGCTGTTATTTATAATAGTGTTTTGCATCTTTATTTTCAATAAAAATGTCAAGGATAGCCTTTACCATGCTTATTTTGCTAGTATACATGTTGTTTGAAAACAGAAATATTACCGCTGTTGCAAAAATTCCCTAGAAAAGTCAGAGCATGATATAATGTTGAAACTTTTTGCATATGATCTCTGATAAATATACTACAGTGGGAATTTTCTTTCATAATTTTTGGATTTAGGAAAGTATTGATACTCTTGCATTCTTTACAGACTGTACTGTTTTGACAGATTGCTGTTATGTTTGCATTGTTTGCATTTGTTTGCTTATTTAATGATTCTATTTCAGGATAGGAGTATTAAATATGCAGAGACATTTAGTATGCAATGTTGAATAATAATTTTAGTGTTTTGTTACAGTAGAAAACGATAAGGTTTTGCATTGGTTTATACTAACCTATCTCACGAGTTCTTGTTGAGTTTGGTGTGGATGAAGTTTTTGATAAAAAGGGAAACCACGATATGAGAGGAATTAAGGAGATATAAAAGTTCAAGCTTGGGGATGCCCAAGGCACCCCAAGATAATATTCCAAGAAGTCTCAAGCATCTAAGCTTGGGGATGCCCCGTTAGGCATCCCACCTTCTTCTTCAACAATTATCGCGTTAGTATCGGTTGAACCTAAGTTTTTGCTTCTTCACATGAGTTGTGCTATCCTTGCAATGTCATTTTATTTTGTTGTACTTGCTGTTTGAATAAAATCATTGGATTTTAAATTTTGAATAGAAAAGGAACCCTCCCATGGCTAGTTAATTATTTGCCTACTCAGTGTCCTTCACTCATATCTTTTGGAGTAGTTTGTCAATTACTTTTGTGCTTCATGTATATCCTATGAGTAAATGGGGGAATGAATTAAATGTCATAAATCTGAATTTTTATATGTTTCATATGCTTACAACATGGTTAGTGATGACTTCACACATAGAAAGCATGAGGCATGAAAGTTGTTGAGAGTTGGCAAACATAGTTTTGGTCATCGTTGCAATTAATAGGAAGTAATAAGGATAGAGAGGTTCACATACAAATATATTATCTTGGACATCTTTTATGATTGTGAAGAACTCATTAAGTATGACATGCTAAAAGAGTTGACGTTGGACAAGGAAGACAACGTAATGGTTTATGTTTTCCGACATCTCAGTTAAAGTATATTGTCATTGACCCTCCAAACACGTTGAGCTTGCCTTTCTCCCTCATGCTAGCCAAATACCTTGCACCAAGTAGAGATACTACTTGTGCTTCCAAATACCCTTAAACCCAATTTTGCCATGAGAGTCCACCATACCTACCTATGGATTGAGTAAGATCCTTCAAGTAAGTTGTTATCGGTGCAAGCAATAAAAATTGCTCTCTAAATATGTATGACTTATTAGTGCAGAGAAAATAAGCTTTGTACGATCTTGTTGTGGAAGTAATAAAAGCGACGGACTGCATAATAAAGGTCCACATACAAGGGGCAATATAAAGTGACATTCTTTTGCATTAAGATATTGTGCATCAACCCGAAACGCGCATGACAACCTCTGCTTCCCTCTGCGAAGGGCCTATCTTTTACTCTATGTTTTTACTTTATGCTTGAGTCAAGGTGATCCTCACCTTTCCCTTTTTCATTTTATCCTTTGGCAAGCTCCTCGTGTTTGAAAGATCATGATATATATATCCAATTGGATGTAAGTTAGCATGGGTATATGAAGTCTCCGACAAGTTCTATAGTTGTAAGATGGAGGAAAATAGTTCTGTCAGTGAGCACATACTCAAAATGTCTAGGTTACACAACCGCCTGTCCCAGCTGGACATTAACCTCCCGGACGAGGCGGTCATTGAAAGAATCCTTCAGTCGCTCCCACCAAGCTACAAGAGCTTTGTGATTAACTACAATATGCAAGGGATGGTGAAGACCATTCCTGAAGTATTTGCAATGCTGAAGTCAGCAGAGGTTGAAATCAAGAAAGAACATCAAGTGTTGATGGTCAATAAGACCACTAAGTTCAAGAAGGGCAAGGGCAAGAAGAACTTCAATAAGGACGGCAAGGATGTTGCCGCGCCCGGTAAGCCAGTTGCCGGGAAGAAGTCAAAGAATGGACCCAAGCCTGAGACTGGGTGCTTTTATTGCAAGGGGAAGGGTCACTGGAAGCGGAACTGCCCCAAATACTTAGCGGATAAGAAGGCCGGCAACACTAAAGGTATATTTGATATACATGTAATTGATGTGTACCTTACCAGTACTCGTAGTAACTCCTGGGTATTTGATACCGGTGCCGTTGCTCATATTTGTAACTCACAGCAGGAGCTGCGGAATAAGCGGAGACTGGCGAAGGACGAGGTGACGATGCGCGTCGGGAATGGTTCCAAGGTCGATGTGATCGCCGTCGGCACGCTACCTCTACATTTACCTACGGGATTAGTTTTAAACCTCAATAATTGTTATTTAGTGCCAAGTTTGAGCATGAACATTGTATCAGGGTCTCGTTTAATACGAGATGGCTACTCATTTAAATCCGAGAATAATGGTTGTTCTATTTATATGAGAGATATGTTTTATGGTCATGCTCCAATGGTCAATGGTTTATTCTTAATGAATCTCGAACGTAATGTTACACATATTCATAGTGTGAATACCAAAAGATGTAAAGTTGATAATGATAGTCCCACATACTTGTGGCACTGCCGCCTTGGTCACATTGGTGTCAAGCGCATGAAGAAGCTCCATGCTGATGGACTTTTAGAGTATCTAGATTATGAATCGTTTGACACATGCGAGCCATGCCTCATGGGCAAGATGACCAAGACTCCGTTCTCCGGAACAATGGAGCGAGCAACCAACTTGTTGGAAATCATACATACTGATGTGTGCGGTCCAATGAGCGTTGAGCCTCACGGAGGATATCGTTATGTTCTCACTCTCACTGATGACTTGAGTAGATATGGGTATGTCTACTTAATGAAACACAAGTCTGAGACCTTTGAAAAGTTAAAGGAATTTCATAATGAGGTAGAGAATCAACGTGACTGAAAGATAAAGTTCCTACGATCAGATCGTGGGGGAGAATATTTAAGTCACGAATTCGGTACGCACTTAAGGAAATGTGGAATCGTTTCACAACTCACGCCGCCTGGAACACCTCAGCGTAACGGTGTGTCCGAACATCGTAATCGCACTTTATTGGATATGGTGCGGTCTATGATGTCTCTTACCGATTTACCGCTATCATTTTGGGGATACGCTCTAGAGACAGCTACATTCACTTTAAATAGGGCACCGTCTAAATCCGTTGAGACGACACCGTATGAATTATGGTTTGGGAAGAAACCTAAGCTATCGTTTCTAAAAGTTTGGGGATGCGATGCTTATGTCAAGAAACTTCAACCTAAGAAGCTCGAACCCAAGTCGAAAAAATGCGTCTTCATAGGATACCCTAAGGAAACCATTGGGTATACTTTCTACTTAAGATCCGAAGGCAAGATCTTTGTTGCCAAGAACGGGTCCTTTCTGGAGAAAGAGTTTCTCTCGAAAGAATTAAGTGGGAGGAAAGTAGAGCTTGATGAAGTACTGCCTCTTGAAACAGGAAGTAGTGCAACTCAGGAAGATGTTCCTGTGGTGTCTGCACCGACAAGAGAGGAGGTTAATGATAATGATCAAGATACTTCAGATCAAGCTCCTACTGAACTTCGAAGGTCCACAAGCACACGTTCCGCACCAGAGTGGTACGGCAACCCTGTCTTAGAAATCATGTTGTTGGACAACGGTGAACCTTCGAACTATGAAGAAGCGATGGCGGGCCCAGATTCCAACAAATGGCTTGAAGCCATGAAATCCGAGATAGGATCCATGTATGAAAACAAAGTGTGGACTTTGACAGACTTGCCCGATGATCGACGAGCGATAGAAAATAAATGGATCTTTAAGAAGAAGACGGACGCGGATGGTAATGTTACCATCTATAAAGCTCAACTTGTCGCTAAGGGTTATCGACAAGTGCAAGGGGTTGACTACGATGAGACCTTCTCTCCCGTAGCGAAGCTGAAGTCCGTCCGAATCATGTTAGCAATTGCCGCATACTATGATTATGAGATATGGCAAATGGACGTCAAAACGGCATTCCTTAACGGCTATCTTAAGGAAGAACTGTATATGATGCAGCCGGAAGGTTTTGTCGACCCTGAGAATGCTAACAAAGTATGCAAGCTCCAGCGATCCATTTATGGGCTGGTGCAAGCATCTCGGAGTTGGAACATTCGCTTTGATGAGATGATCAAAGCGTTTGGGTTTATGCAGACTTATGGAGAAGCCTGTGTTTACAAGAAAGTGAGTGGGAGCTCTGTAGCATTTCTCATATTATATGTAGATGACATACTTTTGATGGGAAATGATATAGAACTTTTGGACAGCATTAAGGCCTACTTGAATAAGAGTTTTTCAATGAAGGACCTTGGAGAAGCTGCTTATATATTAGGCATCAAGATCTATAGAGATAGATCGAGACGCCTCATAGGTCTTTCACAAAGCACATACCTTGATAAGATTTTGAAGAAGTTCAAAATGGATCAGTCCAAGAAGGGGTTCTTGTCTGTATTGGAAGGTGTGAGATTGAGCTCAGCTCAATGCCCGACTACGGCAAAAGATAAAGAAGAGATGAGCGTCATCCCCTATGCTTCAGCCATAGGATCTATTATGTATGCCATGCTGTGTACCAGACCTGATGTAAACCTTGCCGTGAGTTTGGTAGGAAGGTACCAAAGTAATCCTGGCAAGGAACACTGGACAGCGGTCAAGAATATCCTGAAGTACCTGAAAAGGAGAAAGGACATGTTTCTCGTTTATGGAGGTGACGAAGAGCTCGTCGTAAAGGGTTACATCGACGCTAGCTTCGACACAGATCTGGATGACTCTAAGTCACAAACCGGATACGTGTTTATGTTGAATGGTGGAGCAGTGAGCTGGTGCAGCTGCAAGCAGAGCGTCGTGGCGGGATCTACATGTGAAGCGGAGTACATGGCAGCCTCGGAGGCAGCGCATGAAGCAATTTGGGTGAAGGAGTTCATCACCGACCTAGGAGTCATACCCAATGCGTCGGGGCCGATCAAACTCTTCTGTGACAACACTGGAGCTATTGCACTTGCCAAGGAGCCCAGGTTTCACAAGAAGACCAGGCACATCAAGCGTCGCTTCAACTCCATTCGTGAAAGTGTTCAAGATGGTGGCATAGAAATTTGCAAAGTGCACACGGATCTGAATGTCGCGGATCCGTTGACTAAACCTCTCTCGCGAGCAAAACATGATCAACACCAGAACTCTATGGTTGTGCGACTCATCACAATGTAACTAGATTATTGACTCTAGTGCAAGTGGGAGACTGTTGGAAATATGCCCTAGAGGCAATAATAAAAGCATTATTATTATATTTCCTTGTTCATGATAATTGTCTTTTATTCATGCTATAACTGTATTATCCGAAAATCGTAATACACGTGTGAATACATAGACCACAACATGTCCCTAGTGAGCCTCTAGTTGACTGGCTCATTGATCAATAGATAGTCATGGTTTCCTGACTATGGACATTGGATGTCATTGATAACGGGATCACATCATTAGGAGAATGATGTGATGGACAAGACCCAATCCTAAAGCTTAGCACAAGATCGTGTAGTTCGTTTTGCTAGAGCTTTTTCCATGTCAAGTATCTTTTCCTTTGACCATGAGATCGTGTAACTCCCGGATACCGTAAGACTGCTTTGGGTGTACCAAATGTCACAACGTAACTGGGTTACTATAAAGGTACACTACAGGTATCTCCGAAAGTGTCTGTTGGGTTGACACGGATCGAGACTGGGATTTGTCACTCCGTATGACGGAGAGGTATCTCTGGGCCCACTCGGTAATGCATCATCATAATGAGCTCAAAGTGACCAAGTGTCTGGTCACGGGATCATGCATTACGGTACGAGTAAAGTGACTTGCCGGTAACGAGACTGAACAAGGTATTGGGATACCGACGATCGAGTCTCGGGCAAGTAACGTACCGATTGACAAAGGAAATTGTGTACGGGGTTGTTTGAATCCTCGACATCGTGGTTCATCCGATGAGATCATCGAGGAGCATGTGGGAGCCAACATGGGTATCCAGATCCCACTGTTGGTTATTGCCCGAGAGCCGTCTCGGTCATGTCTACGTGTCTCCCGAACCCGTAGGGTCTACACACTTAAGGTTCGATGATGCTAGGGTTACTAGGAAGACTTATATGTGATTACCGAAAGTTGTCCGGAGTCCCGGATGAGATCCCGAACGTCACGAGGAGTTCCGGAATGGTCCGGAGGTAAAGAATTATATATAGGAAGTGCTTTTTCGGCCATCGGGAAAGTTTCGGGGTCACCCGGTATTGTACCGGGACCACCGGAAGGGTCCCGAGGGTCCGCCGGGTGGGGCCACCCATCCCGGAGGGCCCCATGGGCTGAAGTGGGGAGGGGAACCAGCCCATAGTCGGCTGGTGCGCCCCCCTTGGCCCACCCCCTGCGCCTAGGGTTGAAACCCTAGGGTGGGGGGGGCGCCCCACCTGCCTTGGGGGGCACTCCACCCCCCTGGCCGCCGCCCCCCCTGGGAGATCAGATCTCCAGGGGCCGGCACCCCCCCTGGGGGCCTATATAAAGGGGGGAGGGGCAGTCGCACCCCTTGCATCTTGGCGCCTCCCTCCCCCTGCTACACCTCTCCTCCTCCGTCACGAGCTTGGCGAAGCCCTGCCGGAGTACTGCTGCTCCACCACCACCACGCCGTCGTGCTACTGCTGGAGCCATCTTCCTCAACCTCTCCTTCCCCCTTGCTGGATCAAGAAGGAGGAGACGTCACGCTGACCGTACGTGTGTTGAACGCAGAGGTGCCGTCCGTTGGGCGCTAGGATCTCCGGTGATAGGATCACGACGAGAACAACTACTTCAACCCTGTTCTTTTGAACGCTTCCGCACGCGATCTACAAAGTGGTATGTAGATGCTTCTCTCCTTTCACTCGTTGCTTAGATGAACTCATAGATGGATCTTGGTGAAACCGTAGGAAAATTTTAATTTTCTGCAACGTTCCCCAACAACTTGATGCTTTAATGTTATGGTTGGGTTTTACCTTAATGAATCTTTTAGTATTTGCGGATGCTTGCTAGAGTTTCCAATCATAAGAGCATAGGATCCATGGAGGAAAAGTATGTTAGTTTATGCCTCTCCCTCATATGAAATTGCAATGACGACTATCGATCTTGTTAACAATTGCTTAGGACAATTCCGCACACTGATCCACCATTATTCCACACTCGCTATTTATATTATTTAGTAATATATTCTAACTTTATGATAACATCACCTACTTTTATATTTTAACTCTCCGATATCATACAAAGTTATCCACTTTATACCCACAACACAGTTTTATTTCTTGTTTCTAGTTGGAAGCAAATGTTCGGTGCACGTAGAGTCGTATCAGTGGCAGATAGGGCTTGAGAGAATATTGATCTTACCTTTAGCTTCTTGTGGGTTCGACACTCCATACTTATCACTTCCACCTTTGGGAATTGCTATGATGATTCCTTGCACTTGGGGATTATCAGTGGGCTGCAAGTGGGTGTTCACTGTGAAGCAAACACCTGAGGGTAAGGTAGAGAGATACAAGGCCAGGTTAGTGGCGAAAGGATATAGCCAGACTTATGGTGTGGATTATGATGAAACATTTGCTCCAGTAGCAAAAATGAATACCATTAGAACAATGATATCAATAGCTGCAAACCACAGGTGGAAATTATTTCAAATCGATGTTAAAAACACATTCCTCCATGGAGACTTGCAGGAAGAGGTTTATATGGAAATTCCTCCAGGGTTTAATAGTGATGAGACAGAAGGTAAAGTGTGTAAACTGAAGAAATCCCTTTATGGCCTCAAACAGTCACCAAGAGCATGGTTTGGAAGGTTACACAAGGAGATGTGTTCCCTAGGATATCGACAGAGCAATGCAGATCACACTCTTTTCTTTAGGCACCGTAATAATAAGATTACTATACTCGCTGTCTATGTTGATGATATTGTGATTACAGGAAATGATGATGAAGAGATAAGGTGCCTAAAGAAGACTTTAGCAAGATCATTTGATGTTAAAGACCTGGGGTATTTGCATTACTTTCTCGGAATTGAAGTTGCTTATGGGGCCAAAGGTATTTATCTGTCACAGCGAAAATATGTTCTTGACTTGCTTGCTGAAACTGGAATGCTCGAGTGCAAACCAGCTAATACACCAATTGAACAAAACCATAGGATTGTAGCAGCTTTGGTGATCCTGTAGATAAGGGAGGATACCAACGATTAGTTGGGCGCCTAATCTATTTGTCACACACAAGGCCAGACATTGCATATGCAGTTAGCATAGTGAGCAGATATATGCATGACCCTAGGTCTGGTCATTTAAATGCAGCAAATAGGATTCTGCGGTATCTTAAAGGTTGTCCTGGGAAAGGCATCTTGTTCTCAAACCATGGACAACTGAAGATAGAAGGCTACACCGATGCTGATTGGGCGGGGTGCTTGGACGGTAGAAGGTCCACTTCAGGCTACTGTATGTTTCTAGGTGGTAATCTGGTTAGTTGGAGGAGTAAAAAACAGAGCGTAGTGGCACGGTCTACAGCAGAAGCAGAGTTTAGGGCAATGGCCTCAGGTTTATGTGAGTTAATGTGGCTTAAATTCTTGCTACCTGAACTCAGGTTATATGAAGCTGCACCTCTTCGACTATATTGTGATAATCAGGCCACTATCAACTTGATAAACAATCCTGTTCACCATGATAGAACAAAGCATGTGGGAATTGATAGACACTTTATCAAAGAAAAACTAGATGAGGGGACACTTCAGGTTGGGTTTGTCAAAACTGTAGACCAGCTTGCCGATGTATTAACAAAAGGGGTCAATGTAGCAGTGTTTGAAAAATTATGTAACAAGATGGGGCTCATAGATATATTTGCCACATCTTGAGGGGGAGTGTTGGCAGTACTGAGATGTAATAGTTAAGTTGTAGAAGGGTTGGAATGTAAGATAGGCATGTATATACCTAGACTGGAGAGATGAAAGAAACAGAGTTTTCCAGAAAAATCCTCCTCTCTCTCTCTCTCTCTCTCTCTCTCTCTCTCTCTCTCTCTCTCTCTCTCTCTCTCTCTCTCTCTCTCTCTCTCTCTCTCTCTCTCTCTCTCTGTCTCTCTCTCGTTCCTGACCTTGCTCTGCCCCAATCTCCCAAATCAACAACACATATATACAAGTTATTAGTTTTCTCCCTGTCCAAGATGCCAACAGGCTGTAGATATATTGTGACCTAATGCGAACGAACAACAGAAAGTTGTGCAAGTTGAAACGTAATATATTCAATTTAATTGCATATATATGCTAGTCAACTTCCTCATCAATGCGTTCACGGCACAACTTTGAACGGGAAGCGAAGCTTCCGTGTGGCCAACCTGGCAATCAGGCACTGTCCTCCTCTTATTCACCCTGTTGACACAAGGTTCATATATCATATATTATCACAAAATTCAGGTATAGCTTCAACTTTGAACTAATGCATGTGTCGTGAACAGGAACAGAACTACGAGTGGTGATGAAATAGTACTGTGACTAATTCAAAATCTACTTGCACAACTATTTTACACCGCATGATTTTCTATCTTTATTTCTGAAACTCTGATTTTGGATTTGACATTTTAGTACATGATGTTGTAGATGCATATTTTTGTTGCAATGTTATAAAAAACAGTCCACCTTTTGCATGATCAGACCTGAAGGGCAGATTTTATACTTATGTCCATTGAACATACAGTATTATTCGTACTTTACAAAAGTAATTTAACTGTGAAATGTAAGAAACAGTGGTTAAGATACTGCACTTAGGCGCAATTAAGCTCCACCACCAGTTTGAACATGATCTCTGCGCATGTTAGCAAGGACAGCGTCAGTGATTAAGATGCTGCACTTAATTATGTCCCATACCTCTGTCACCCAGCTCATCTCCGTTCTAGTTTAAGCGCATCTACGAGAGATGAACTGTACATGATGGATGATTCCCTAGTTTAAATGGTCGGTGTATTTTAGTAACCTAATCTAGTTAATACGACCCAACGGCACCCCAGCCGAGTCTAGTGAGCAGCTCGCCCCGTCGGCTGTCGAAGGGTCACCGACTAAACCGTAAAGACATCCCAAGACATGTTCAACCATAGTTCTTTTATTGCACATCTAAATCATGACACCTCTCATATCTGAATTTGTGCCGTGCTAAGCCTTCCTTGTTTTCCCTCGAAAAAAGAGGTTCCTTGAACTCCCAGCTGTCAATTGATTGATGCACAAGGTCATATATTAACTGAGAATTTTTTAGAATACATGCAACCAAAACCGCCGGCTCTTCACAAACGGGCTTCCCGTTTCGCAACTGAGATGTCAGGTCTTCAAAAACTATACAGCTGCTGTACAATTTTCACCATTGGCGCTGAAGATTGGAAATTCAGAAGAGCTGCATCGGGTGTTTTGTCAGGAAATTTACAGCTATAAACCAGGGATCATCTCTTCTTCTGATGATCATTTGCTGCAAGTTGCTGGCAGTAAATTTCCATGCACTCGATCTATCCAGGGAGGGCATCACCAGTCCCAGCAGAGAGCAGCTGGGCCTGGGCTGGGCAACCTATTCATTGAGGTGGCTGGCTATTCTGCTGATAAGTTGGGCTGGGACATTCAGGGCACAAGACACCCAGCCAAGACTCCCTCTACAGATTGCAGGGCAAATCTTAAAAGCAGAGCTTGCCATGGTTAGTTATGCACGGTGCAAGAAAGAAATCATATCATGAATTCAAAGCATGGTTGAAGGCTATATCTGAATACAGACATTTGAAAAATTGTATGTACATGCAGTAGGATCTGTTTCCTCTTAAAAAACGTTCAGAAGAGTGTCCCTTTTTCCTGGAAATTCAAAAGAGTATGTTCCTTCCAGCTTCTCCTATGCACACTCTGGACATTCCCATCTGAATGAAACTCAGGGAGGAAGAGGCAACCACAATATGGGGGGCAGTTTGTGCCCACACCCCCCGACCCTTCAAATAAAAAGAGGCAACCACTTTTCAGATGTATTTTTTAATAGAGAAAATTGAAACTATGGAAGTTCCAAATTCCTTAAATTCTGAATTACCGGAAGTTTTGGAATTTGCAAAAAACTGGAGCCGGATTTTCAAAAAGTTAATGGAAAGACTGACCAAGGGATGACTTTCCCAGAAAGGAAATAACAACTGGTAGGAATTGGGACGCTGAGGAATTAACTGGCGGGTGACCGCCAATTAGCATCACCAGACCAGGAGCTCAACTTCTCTTCTCAACAGAGACAAAAGGAATTAGATCATCTATCACCTCGCAAAAACCGTGTGTAATTCTTGGTTTCTCCCACTTTGTGGCATGTATGGCACGCTAAACATTTTCCGAATAAATATATATACCTCAAAATATATACAAATCTTGGACTGAGCTTATGCACAAATTCAGATCCTAGAGAATCCCACTTGTCTCCACATCACACGAGTTGGGGAGAGTGAAAAATATCATATTGTCTATCAACAACTGCTATACTTCGTTGGCTCAAGGTTCGAAATCCAGAGGCATCTATTCTTTTTGGAAATGCAGTGGTGTATTTTCCCTTCAACTTCTCCGGTGTACACCTTGGAGAGATCAAGCAAAATCAGCAGCGGTTCCCATCAGCTATCACACTTGACTACACTGTAATTTCGGCTTCCGCTGGACGAACGGAACTCGATTTGTAACAAGGTTTTGGCACCCTGCATAACATACAACATGAATCTTAGGCAAGCACTTCCACATCAAAGAGCATTCTCCATCACACAATCCTTTACTTGGTTACTACACCTCTGCCGAAGAGCTATGATATGCTTTGAGTTCATCAATGTTTACTAACCTTGTTACGTCTTATGTTCCAGCAGACTATCCCAGCGGCTTTTGAGGATCTCGTAAGCGTCTGGACAGGGAAGAGCTATTACAGAGGAGGAGCTGCCGTTAGTTGACAGCTCGACCACCAGACCCAACCGCAGCAGTGTCTCCATAGCTTCTTTATACTGTACGAAAAGAGTAGATGAGGGGGTTTTCTTGCTCAAATACCAAGTCAAAATGCATAAAAGTTATGCTTTTGGCTGTTCATCAAGTGTTACCTGTTGTTGCTCGGAAGCATCGAGAAGAAAGTAAACTGAACCAAAGCCACTTGCTAATGTCTTTTCGTACAGCGTCTTATTGACCAGAAGCTGAGAAGAGGTATTGATGTCAAACAAACTATCTTCTGTCGCACTGAGAAGTACATAAAAAACCTTGGTTTCCTAAAGACATTAACTTAACAAGCTTTGCCGTTTTAAAATGTATCATTGTTTTTATTTATGTACTCAGGAATCAGTACTGTTGAAGTGTATATGTGGATTTCCTAGCCGTTTGCATCAGTTCGGACTTTTGGTTGAGTTGGCTAGTGCATGAAGCTTAACAAGTACTAGCATACTAGCTATATCTGTCCCCCTTTGCAAATCGGACCATATAAACACTTTCACTATTATGCAAATATAGATTAATATAAATGATCCACCTGGTATCTATCTCTGGTCTGTTTGTATCCCAGAGT
This sequence comes from Triticum aestivum, assembly GCF_018294505.1. Taxonomy (NCBI): domain Eukaryota; kingdom Viridiplantae; phylum Streptophyta; class Magnoliopsida; order Poales; family Poaceae; genus Triticum; species Triticum aestivum. The sequence goes on from NC_057803.1 coordinate 750,695,176, forward strand.
CACACGGAACACGAGTATTGCGAGTGCAGTAAAAGCAGCTAGATCAAGAAGGAAAGCTAATGACCTGCATTACATACCATGGAAGAAATGCAAACAACATTACTTGTTTTGAGAAAATAAGAAAGAATTCTCTAATATTACTGATGCAAACTATATACTTACGGAGTGAGGCTAAACTCTCAAATTTGTAGTTGACAACATATGCCAACAATCCTATAACGGTGGCTATATCAAGCCTTACCTGTATTAAGGAAAATGTTATCTCAACAATCTAAAGTGCAGGAGTGAAAGTGAAAAGGAGAAAAACAAGAGGGAATTACTGTATCAAGGATGCGGAATGACAACTTTTTGTGAGGGAAAACCACCTGCAGACAAGGGTAGTTACTATGATATTTGGCACTATTCTCTTAACGCAGAAGATAAACATTTCTCTTGTGTTTTCTCGAAATAGAAAGTACTGATGCTAAATATATTCTTAATAGTGCATAGGCTTTTGGATGCAACGTCAGATTGTCGGTACTGAAATCTGCATAGACGAGTTTGTCCAATTTTTCCATCTTAATAACCATAATAGATAGAGATTATGAGCATTGTACTCTACATGTAGGTAAACCAAATGTGCCCATGAGACTGATCTGGGATGGGTATTTTCTCGTAAATTTTCAACTACGGCGGCAGCATCTGCATCTCAGAACTCTCCTTCTCATTACTTTGAGCAGAATCCTCGGAATAAAGTATGATCAGTTCTTCGAATGCTGGTTCCTGGCAAATAACTAAATGGAATTATGTCTCTTCATTGCAGACTATTTTGATAAATGACATTTATGTAGCTTATGAGCATCCCAAACCCACAATAAGTAAAAAGAGAATAACAGATAATCATCTGAATATTGTCAGTTTGCAGCTAATGAAAAATGTCTGGGACATTTGGGGCAAATGTTGTGTCCATGATTTGTTTACATTTAAATTGTTTCTTATGCTTATGCTTCATTACACAAGGTGCTTCATGGCCATATATGAGACTACAGAGTGCAAGCCAATTCTACTTGCACGTGAAGCAGGACTCAATGATATAATAGTGCTCGAAGCTTCGAACCACTCTACCCTCTCTTTTTCACACATCACGGTGAATACTTCACAATCATAATTTAAATAGTCATATCCATAACCTACTGGTAAGAAAGGGTGTTCAGATATCAAATACTAAGTACCTGGAGAGTAGACTTGGCAAATAAAATGTCAAAAGAAGCTTTTATTATCTCCCAAATATTGTTGTCACAAGCTTCTCTGCTCGCTGGCTCCCATATGTTTGCAAGGGTAATTCTAGGCAGAAAATTTGGCCTGAAGCAAAAGCAGAATATACCTCATAAATTCATAAACATATAGTGGTCAAGTACCAAAGATGCACCCCAAATAGACAAGGAAAACACTGTAGTATGAATTTTAATGTTGATTATATCACATTTCAACGATGATATACATAGGAAAAGAAAGAAACCGATAAATAAGGGTGACAGCAATACTTCTGGAGTTCTTGTGGCATAGAAGGATGTACACAAAGGAAAATAAGAATTTATAATTAGCAAGTGGTTATGAGGTTATATACTTACAGTCAAACCCTGGTCTCCCCTAGTACTAATGCTAGATTTGCCTAAGTTCATATAAAGCAGAAGCAAAGATGTGTCCCTAAAATAGCATACAAAAACCAGCATCTACTCGGAATCCAACCTCACATAGCCTTCAGATTGTTTTGTTTCAATATCAGATTTCAGTGTTGCTTCTGGCAAAGATGGAATTAATCCTGTCCATGTAAGCACTCTCCTTAGGAGTCTGCCGCGAGGGCCGACAGGTGACAGAAATCCTTCATAACGAGAGACTGCCCTTTGTGCAGCAATCCAAATAGGAAGATCTGCATCTGGTAATTGGTCTGGCATAAGCCTGTCCCAAGAGTAGTTTTCTATCAACAACAGTGATTCTTTGCATAAGTTTTGCTCTTGCAGCCAGGGCTTCAGTTTGTCAATCCAGATCTGAAATCCCGGGCTCCCTATTGATTTTTTCAATGCCTGGCCTGAACTAAAATAATCACATACAATTAGCTAACTGTTGTCCGGGCATGCTGAACCATAAAAGCAACAGTTCAGTCAGAGACAGAGTGTGACTAAATGAGTTATGCCGGAATGCGATTAAATTTGAGGTGAGCAAGACATATAAAATGCGCTCAAATGGACTATCATGAGGGGAAGATTGATTGAACTCATTGGTCCACTTCCCCAATTTCCCCAAGGGTTTGGAAAGACTGATGAAATATTCTGCAACAGTTTCGACTGCAGGTAATCAAGTTTCTCTACCAATAATGGGCCTTTTTGGCTCTCAGTCGAATACCCTTTAGTGGTGTGCCACGGGAGCTCCATTTCCCTTTGCGTGTACGCAACAGACTGCAAAGTCACATGACCAAATTAAAACTCACCGGAATATGGTCGCATTAGATTCGGCTGCCTTTTTCCAATCGACGTAAACCGGCAGCGTCAAGAGGCAATCACTAGCTAGGGTTTCTGATGCCGTCAATTCGTCGCCATATCTAAACATCACACAGTATGTATTCCTTACTAAAATGAAGGATAGGATAGGTAGCACTCGCCCTTAGCACGAGGAGGCAGGCAACATCTCTGAAACCTCAAGATACAGAGTGGTATTCAGAGTTTAGAAAACAGAACAAAAGCAGAGGAAGCTAACTACATGACAGAGCAGAGTTGAGAAAACAGAGCCACCAGAAAAAAAATACCAAATCGGTCAAAGAAAAAGAATAGCATCGCCATCAGTGTCTTCCTCCATCCTCTGTTCTGGTGATGCATCAAACCTCAAGCTACAGAGAAAAGAGAGCAAAAGCAGGCACATATTCAGAGTGGAGAAAACAGAGCAAAACAGAGGTTGCAACATGCTTAGTTTAGAAAGCAGAGCTACACGCAAGCACAACTGCAGTCTGTATCTATATATATATATGTATCAGTTGTGATTGTCCATCTTTGTCCACTGCCTTCTGCCTTCACCCTCGCTTGCTGGAGCAATCCAGACCATGGGCTCAAGAGACAGAATGAATTGACGGTGTCCATCATCAAGGGGTCTTCGGCAGGTACAACTCAAGTACATATATAGACCATCAGTGTGCACTCAACACCACGCTGCAGAAACAGAGCACACAAGGCACAACCTACACTCTGTTCTGGTACCTTCCCAGCCCATTATGGTAACATTAACCTCAGTTAAGGTACTGTACTCCACAAGGAAGACACGTAGAAATAAAACTTGAGTTTCAAAGTTTCCTTGGCAACATCCAAGGACTCTTATTTGTTTGAAGGATTAACAGAGCAGGATATACTCGTGCCTGCTACGGCCAGCAGGGATGCATAGAGCGAATTGCTACTGCTTTTTTATTATTATTATTATTTCGCCGAACCTGTAGGAATTACCTCACAGAGTGTAAATTGCTGCCACTTAAGTCCAGAAAGCATGCACAAGGGAAAACACAAGATCCTTCCCACAATCATTTCGCCTCAACGACATCTTTCCCAGCACCTTTCTCAGGTCGTCCTGACCGTGTTTGTCCGTTCCCGCATCCCTTGTTCCTCCCCTGCCTGTACATAATTAGGCAGTCCACCTAAAAGAAGCTAAACCTTTAAAGATTTATTTACCTTGAGAAATATACCTCCTCACTTAATCTCAGTTCTACTCACAAGGTCAACAACAGAGGATTATGAGAATTTAAGACACCAAAAACAGTACTTAGTTGATGTAATGAGACTAATGTTTTCAATATCCATTCTTCATTTCCTAGCTAATCTGGCTCATGCAAAAGGAGTTCAATCAGCTTACTTCTGTTGTTTTATAGGTAATCTGGACCATGCATCAGCGTATTTGTGTTGGAAAAACAGTTATGATCTCTCCCCCATGACGATCTCTTAAGTGTTTGTGTTCCCATTGCCTGTGTATTTTTGCAATCTGGTGTGTTTGTTACAAGCTCCATCCGCAGCATGGTGAGGGTGTTGCCACGTACTCCCTCCGTTCTAAAATAGATGACTCAACTTTATACTAACTTTAGTACAAAGTTGGGTCATCTATTTTGGAACAGAGGGAGTACTTGTGTATGGAGGAACAAATAAATTTTACTGCTTTCTCCATCAAGTTACATATATCTGATGTGGGTATGCTTGATTGGATTGGATTGGATTGGTGTGTGATTGACAAGCAAGCGACACTTGATTGCTTGCTTGTTTGGTTTCTGGCTCTAGCTTGGTGTGGTGTTCACGACCAAGATGGCCGGCTTAATTGTGTTGTTTTATACTAAGAGCCATAAGAGGGGTTGTTTGTGCCCAGCCGTGCAACCTAGCGAGGTGTGTAATAAACTATTACTACCCATGAGTATTTTGCGATTGTACCAAAGAGTTTGAGTAGTATTGTACTCCCTCCATCGGAAAATAAGTGACTCAACTTTATACTAACTTTGGTACAAAATTAGTTACGAAATTGAGTCACTTATTTTGAGATGGAGGGAGTACTTGCTATATTCTTTTAGCAATTTGGGGCCAACGCATTTACTGTCGTTTCATCTCCTTGCACGGATCTTGGGGCAAAGCTAGTGACATGTGAGGTTGTGTATTCGTTCGCTGGGACGTCCTAACCAAGGGAATGTTTTCAGCATCCTTTTTCCCCATCGCCTTAGCACCCCCCCCCCCCCAAGCTTTGGCGGCAGCCTGCGTATCCCGACGAGGTGTTGTGAGGTATTCGGCAATTCCAGGTGCGACCACCTCCAAGTGGATGCACCGCGGCCATCTCGAAGCGGTGCGAAGTGTGGCGATTGACGGTGACGGTGCGGTGAGAGAGGAACAAGGTCTTGTTGATAGTCATGTGGCTCCAACTCCCGAGCAGCGCAATGTAGGTGAAGAGGGGCCTAGCAGTCTGCACCGCGGCCACCTCGAAGCAGCATGGTGGACGGGCGCTTGACAATGATGGCACAACCCTCCGCATTGGAGACATTGGCAGTGGAGGTCTCAATCTCTCACCCCCACCCCCACCCGCTCCTGCGATGTGCCCCGCAAGCGCGTCACGGGAGCTCTAGATCCGCCGTCGGCGCAAGGCGCCCCCCCTCATCCACCCCTCCACCTCACCGCTGCCGGAGGGCGTCCGTCGGGAGAAGCCCGTGCGGCGCTCGCAATGGCGGGGCTACTCTCCTCCTACCCCTTGTCCGGATCCCGGCGACGCGGGCTACGCGGATGCGCGGATTCGATGGCTTAGTCCGGCGTGGCCTTGGACGCCGGGGATGCGCGGATTCGATGGCTTCTGCACTGGGAGGAGGCGGTGCGGCTTCGCTGTGGTGGCGATAGGGGTTTGCTCCAATGGCGGCCGATCTGGATCCCTATGGCCTGCGGGTGCTGCGGGGGGCTGCGGCCACCATTGGAGAGGGTGCCTCCCCAAATCGATGTGGTGGTGGCGCCAGCGCTATGGTGCGTCGTCTCGGCCTTGCTAGGCGGCGAGTTGGCAGTCAGCCGGGACCTGATCTGAAGAAGATGGAGGCTTCATCGGCGCCTGTCCTCCTCTGCTGGACGGGCTGCGGGCCTCCCCGGGATTTCTACTCAGCTGTTTAACCCCTATTGCAAGCATCCGCAACTACAAAAGAAGTATTAAGGTAAAACTAACCATAGCATGAAACAGATGGATCCAAATCAGCCCCTTACGAAGCAACGCATAAACTAGGGTTTAACCTTCTGTCACTCTAGCAACCCATCATCTACTTATTACTTCCCAATACCTTCCTCTAGGCCCAAACAATGATGAAGTTTCATGTAGTCGACGTTCACATAACACCACTAGAGGAAAGACAACATACATCTCATCAAAATATTGAACGAATACCAAATTCACATGACTACTTATAGCAAGACTTCTCCCATGTCCTCAGGACCAAACGTGACAACTCACAAATCATATTCATGTTCATAATCAGAGGGGTATTAATATGCAGAAAGGATCTGAACATATGATCTTCCACCAAATAAACCAACTAGCATCAATTACAAGGAGTAATCAACACTACTAGCAACCCACAAGTACCAATCTGAGGTTTTGGGACAAAGGTTGGATACAAGAGATGAACTAGGGTTTTAGAGGAGATGGTGCTGGTGAAGATGTTGATGGAGATTGACCAGTTATTATTTATTTCCTTATATCATGATAAATGTTTATTATTCATGATAGAATTGTATTAACCGGAAACATAATACATGTGTGAATACATAGACAAACATAGTGTCACTAGTATGCCTCTACTTGACTAGCTCGTTAATCAAAGATGGTTAAGTTTCCTAACCATCGACATGAGTTGTCATTTGATTAACGGGATCACATCATTAGAAGAATGATGTGATTGACTTGACCCATTCCGTTAGCTTAGCACTTGAACGTTTAGTATGTTGCTATTGCTTTCTTCATAACTTATACATGTTCCTATGACTATGAGATTATGCAACTCCCGTTTACCGGAGGAACACTTTGTATGCTACCAAACGTCACAACGTAACTGGGTGATTATAAAGGAGCTCTACAGGTGTATCTGAAAGTACATGTTGGGTTGGCGTATTTCGAGATTAGGATTTGTCACTCCGATTGTCGGAGAGATATCTCTGGGCCCTCTCGGTAATGCACATCACTATAAGCCTTGCAAGCAATGTAGCTAATGAGTTAGTTACGGAATGATGCATTACGTAACGAGTAAAGAGACTTGCCGGTAACGAGATTGAACTAGGTATTGGATACCGACGATCGAATCTCGGGCAGGTAACATACCGATGACAAAGGGAACAACGTATGTTGTTATGCGGTTTGACCGATAAAGATCTTCGTAGAATATGTAGGAGCCAACATGAGCATCCAGGTTCCGCTATTGGTTATTGACCGGAAACGTGTCTCGGTCATGTCTACATAGTTCTTGAACCCGTAGGGTCCGCACGCTTAAGGTTTCGATGACAGTTATATTATGAGTTTATGAGTTTTGATGTACCGAAGGAGTTCGGAGTCCCAGATGAGATCGGGGACATGACGAGGAGTCTCTAAATGGTCGAGACGTAAAGATCGATATATTCGACGACTATATTCGGAGTTCAGAAAGGTTCCGAGTGATTCGGGTATTTTTCGGAGTACCGGAGAGTTACGGGAATTCGCCGGGGAGTATATGGGCCTTATTGGGCCATACGGGAATAGAGGAGAGAGGCCGAAAGGAAGGAGGCGCGCAGCCCCCCTCTCGTCCGAATTGGACAAGGGGTGCAGCCCCCTTTTCCTTCCTCCTCTCCCCCTCTTTCCCCCCTTCTCCTACTCCAACAAGGAAGGAGGGAGTCCTACTCCCTGTGGGAGTAGGACTCCCCTTGGCGCGCCCCTCCTAGGCCGGCTGCCCCTCCCCCCTTGCTCCTTTATATACGGGGGCAGGGGGGTACCCTAGGACAACAACAATTGATCCCTTGGATCTCTTAGCCGTGTGCGGTGCCCCCCTCCACCATAGTCCACCTCGATAATATCGTGGCGGTGCTTAGGCGAAGCCCTACGACGGTAGAACATCAAGATCGTCACCACGCCGTCGTGCTGACGGGACTCTCCCTCGACACTCGACTGGATCGGAGTTCGAGGTACGTCATCGAGCTGAACGTGTGCTAGAACTCGGAGGTGCCGTAGTTTCGGTGTTTGATCGGTCGGGCCGTGAAGACGTACGACTATATCAACCGCGTTGTTCTAATTCTTCCGCTTACGGTCTACAAGGGTACGTGGACAACACTCTCCCCTCTCGTTGCTATGCATCACCATGATCCTTGCGTGTGCGTAGGAAAATTTTGAAATTACTACGTTCTCCAACAATCATGTTGCAAGTAATCATGTGAACTTGATATGTATTCGATATTTTGATAGTATGTATGTTGTGATTCCCTTAGTGGTGTCATGTGAACGTCGACTACATGACACTTGACCATATTTGGGCCTAAGAGAATGCATTGTGGAGTAGCAATTAGATGATGGGTTGCGAGAGTGACAGAAGCTTAAACCCCAGTTTATGCGCTATTCCGTAAGGGACCGATTGGATCCAAAAGTTTTAGTGCTATGGTTAGAATATTATCCTTAATACTTTTCTCGTAGTTGCGGAAGCTTGCGGGAGGGTTAATCATAAGTAGGAGGTTTGTTCAAGTAAGAACAACACCTAAGAACCGGTCCACCCAGATATCAAATTATCAAAATACCGAACATGAATTAAACCAACATGGTAAAAGTGAGTAGATGAAAATCCCGTGTACCCTCAAGAACGCTTTGCTTATCATAAGAGACCGTAGCCTGTCCTTTGCCTTAAAAGGATTGGGCTACCTTGCTGCACTTTTGTTAATACTATTGTTACTTGCCCGTTACAAATTATCTTGCTATCAAACTACTCAGTTACTTGCAATTTCAGCACTTGCAGACATTACCTTATTGAAAACTACTTGTCATTTCCTTCTACTCCTCGTTAGGTTTGACACTCTTACTTATCGAAAAGAGCTACAATTGATCTCTATACTTGTGGGTCATCCAGGCTATTTTCTGGCGCCGTTGCCGGGGAGTGAAGCGCCTTTGGTAAGTGGAATTTGGTAAGGAAACATTTATACAGTGTGCTGAAATTTATTGTCACTTGTTACTATGGAAAACAATCATTTGAGGGGTTTGTTCGGGGTATCTTCACCTCGACCGGAACCACAATTAGCTACCCCTCAACCTACTGCACCTACTGAAAATATTGAATATGAAATTCCTTCGGGTATGATAGAACGTGATGCCTATATAATGATCATTGTCAGGATATCGTTATGATTATTTGAAGTTCTATCAATTGCCTAACAGTAATTTGTTTACCTACTGTATGCTATTTTTTCGAGAGAAGCCACTAGTGAAATCTACGGCCCCCGGGTCTCTTCTTTATTGTATTTGCCTTCGCGATCTAGTTTTATTTTCTTTTATTTTCAGATCTATTAATCTAAAAACCAAAAGATATCTCGTTGAATTTTATTTGCTTTTATTTGCTTTTAACAATCTATCACAACTTTTATCCCGTCTACTTGCCAATTTCTGGCGCCGTTACCCGAAACGGATTGACAACCCCTTTAATACGTCGGGTCGCGAGTATTTGTTATTTGCGTGCAGATGCCATTCACGTAGTATTGCGTGGTTCTCCTACTGGTTCGATAACCATGGTCTCGTCATTGATGGAAATACCTACCATTGTTGTGCTGCCTCATCCCTTCATTTTTGGGGAAATACGGACGTAGTTCAAGCAGACATTAGTCGCCTCCACGCCGATAGGCCTGCTGCCTGCACTGGGGGACGGCGGTGCCGGCTTCTTCCACCTCGCCCACAAGGTGTTCGATGTTTCGTCGGGAAGGTACAAATGGATAGTGGAGATAAGGACTTTTTCATGAACTTCATTTGTGATTCCGACGATTAGTCGTCGTCAGACGATTCAACTACAAAATGAGGCTCTTTTGGGGTGATTTGGTTGCATATGTGGGCTCACCTTGGCAACCAATAGATATATTGGCTCTTTTCTTTCAAATGAATATGTGGCAATTTATATTTCATTTGGTTTGTAAATCATGAGACTTTTATTTGGTTATAAAAATATGACATTTTTATTTAATTATGAAATATGCGAACTTCGGGCAATCTTTTCGATATGTATGCAAAAAGGGTGCAAAAATATGGCTGCATGCCGACCCACCGAAGAAAATGTATTGGTGAGTTGGGCGCATAGATCCATCCAAACATGGAAGGGGACGGATGCCGATCCAAACGGATAAAAAGCGGACAAACTGCGTGTCCGTTCACGTTGGTGCCTTGGAGTTGCTCTAAGCATAAGCATGCGAACCTTGCTTTATCCTTGTCGTGTAGAAATGGGTGGTACGTGTGTAAACTAATCAGCACATCGGTGGTGGAACATTGATACTACTAACTAAAGTAAAGTAGAGAGTCGTGCCGAAAGCTGAATCGTTCTCCAAAAAGGACTTTTGACGAGAATATATATGATGCAAAGGTGGGATGAAAAGTCATACAAAAAGTCGTGTTAACGGGAATATATAGATGATATTGGAAGAATTCGTTGGATATGAGGCATATATCATCCTAGTGGGGAAAGCATAAAATTCCTTCATTATTGTACCACATAGATTCCAACAGCAACAGCCAACAAGCTAGATAGCTTGTCCATCTAGTCTAGCTATAAGGACGCGCGCAGGAGGACACAGCTAGCCACTCCCCCTTGCCACACAAAGAAAAGAAACACACTCATTTTATCTCAACCGAGCAACCAGCTACCGAGAGAGAGCCATGGACCTCGCAACGGGGGCCATGGGTAGTCTGCTCCTCAAGCTTGGCGAACTCCTCAAGGAGGAGTACCACCTCCAGACCAGCGTCAAAAAAGACGTCCAGTATCTCGAGAGAGAGTTGATGAGCATGCATGCTGCCCTCCGCAAGGTTGGGGACGTGCCACGGGATCAGCTCGACGAACAGGTCAAGCTCTGGGCCGAGGAGGTCAGGGACATGTCATATAAAATGGAGGATATCGTCGACAAGTTCCTGGTGCGTGTCGAGGGCACTGAGCATGCCGTCAAGCCACGCAAGCTCAAGCGGCTCATGAAGAAGATGGGCGGCTTGTTCACCAAGTTCATGACATGCCATGCCATTGGTGACAAGATCAAAGGAATCAAGGCCAGTGTCCAGGAGGTGGCTGACCGGCGTGACCGGTACAAGGTCGAAGATGTGGTCCCTAATCCAGCTGGCCTAGCCACGGTCGACCCTCGCCTATCGGCTCTTTACAAGGACCGGAAAGAGCTAGTTGGCATTGATCATTCATTGAATGAGCTAACCAAGATGTTGAGTGATGGGGATGGTGATGAATCCAAGCGACTCAAGATACTCTCTATTTTTGGATTTGGAGGCCTTGGCAAGACAACTCTTGCCAAAGCGTTGTATGATAGGCTCCAAGAGGAATTCTATTACAGCGCTTTTGTTCCCGTAAGACGGAATCCTAGTGTGAAGAAACTTCTCAATGACATTCTCTTTGCAATTAAAAAGCAAATGTACCCGGGATTGGATGAAAGGCAGCTTATTGACGAACTCCGAGGATTACTTGAGAACAAAAGGTACCCACCATATTATGTAATTTGAAATTCATCAAGTAGTAAATGAGAAAGTTACTGCCAAAAATAAGAAGAGTGAATTTGACACGAGCCATAATCTTTTTTTGAGATATTATACATTTGAGTTTGGATAGAATATGCTAGTTCTATTTTTTAAATATAGTAAAAATACCATGTTTCCTTAACTTCTTTACTATCATTTGGGTCGATAGCTAGTGACCACTGGAGTATTTTAGGACTTCCTAAAATAAGTGTGAACAAAAGATATGTAATTCATAAATTCTTTAATTTGAGAAATTTGATTTATCGATGATGAATGAAATCAAACTTGTGCATGTCTCTGTCATGAACTTGTCCTTATTCCAAATGTGGATTCCTTAATGAGGAGGCTAGCTTTCCTACATCCTCTTTTTTAAGGTATTTTACATACTTTGGCACCTTGCAAAATAGTTTTGCTAATTTATGACAACCCTTGTGTTATGAATGAAAATTACAGGTACTTCATCGTTATTGATGACATATGGGATACACAAACATGGGAAATAGTTAAGCTCGCTTTGGTGTGTAATAATTGTGGAAGCAGGATAATTACAACTACTCGTATACTCGAAGTTGCCACAATGACTGGTGAAGTATACAGGTTACAACCGCTTTCCCATGATCTATCCAAGGATTTATTTCATAGAAGATTATCTTGTGGTGAAATAAAACAGCCAAGTCATCTTCCAGCAGAGGTATACAATAAAATTCTACATAAATGTGGTGGTGTACCATTGGCTATAATCACAATAGCTAGTTTGCTCATCAATAAACCAGTGGAGCTTTGGTCCAAGGTATACACCTCAATGGGTTTTGGGCATGAAGAGAACAAAGATGTGGATAACACGAGGAAAATACTTTTATTTAGCTATTATGATCTACCTTATCACCTAAGGACTTGCTTATTGTATCTGAGCATATACCCGGAAGATCGTCTGATTGAAAAAGATAGCTTGATATGGAAGTGGGTTGGCGAAGGTTTCATCCACGACAAACCAGGGGTAGGACTATTTGAGATTGGTGAGAGGTACTTCAACGAGTTGGTGAACAAAAGCATGTTAATGCCGGTAGAGACCCCACAATATCATGGCATCATAACTGGGTGTCGTGTCCATGACATAATACTTGATATGATATGTCTATTGTCAAAGGAAGAAAACTTTGTTACTGTATTGGATAATAATGAGCAATATACAAATTCACATTGCAATGATCGTAGGCTAGCTGTTCAACAAAGCTTCAAACCGTTGGCTAGCACTTCTACATTTCAAGCAAGGTCACTTAATGCCATGTGCAATGCTAAGATGTTGCCATCACTTTCATGCTTTGAAGTTTTGCGGGTCCTAGCTTTGGAAGGCTCAGCTAGTTCGCACAATCCTAATTATCTTGAGCTTGTTGGAAAGTTAGTTCACTTGAGGCACCTCAAAGTAGCTAGCATGGGTATCCGTAAGCTCCCAAAGGAAATAGGAAATCTGAAGTTCTTGCTAGTATTGGACTTGGGTGGAAACAGCGTAAGTAAACTTCCACAGAGTGTTGGTTGACTAAGTCAACTCAAGTTCTTGAACATCAGTGAAACAGACATTGAAGTGCCAAATTGGATTGGGAATTTGACTTCTCTGGAAGAGCTATGCCTATATAAAGTTGATGAGCACTCGAACTTTGTGATAGAGCTGTCCAAGTTGACAGAGTTGAGGAAGCTCCGCGTTTCTAACACTTTAGAACTGTGGACTGACAGTGCAAGGAATGCTTGGGCAGAGTCTATAGCTAAACTGAATAAGATCCAAACCATTGACATTAATCTTATTGCCTCGTTTAGAATTCCTGCTGATGAGAGCACCTGGGAACGGTATGCCCTCTGTCCACAACTCCGTGTTCTACACATGGCCTACGGAGAACCTGGGCTAGTGGCAAGGATCAATCCCCGTCTTCTTCCGAACCTCTCCCATTTAGAACTATTTGTATGCACCTCGGAACTGGAGGTCTTTGGAAATTTCCGAGAGCTTGTTACCCTGAAGTTGTGCTCGTGGTCAGCTCTCCACCATGACACCATGGGTGGTGCAGGTGCTTTCCCCAAGCTAAGGGTATTCAAGACAGAAGCAACGATTGGCTCATTTTTAAAGGGAGATATGCCGATCCTTGAATCTCTCCAGTTTCGCGTTGTAGCCCAATCCAATGGTGATGGCGTTAGCTTTGACTTTGACTTTGCTAGCCTAGGGAACCTCCCTTTGCTTCAGTTTGTCAAAGTCTTTTTACTTGCCCATCCTGCGGACCACAAGAAGGCTGAGGAAACGGTGAGGCGTGCAATTGATATGCTTCCCAACCGTCCCAGCCATCGTATCCATTCATATGATATAATAATAAATAGGAGGTAAGTACATGTATATATCATTCAGGATCGCTGATCTCAACGGGCAGCTAGCCGTGTATCTAACGGATCTTCGTTTTTAATTTCTTTTTCCAGCTAAACTTATTGATCTAAGCTAGCGGGTATCTCGACAGCAATCAAGGTACATATGTACGCTACCTATCTATCTAAGCAGTAACTTTTCCAATCCAAAATAAGTGTCGTAGTTTTGAGTTGAGGTTATTTCAAAACTGGGACACTTATTATCTGCACGCCTTGTCTTTCTTTTCTTTCTAGAGTAAATAACATCAATTGCATGAAGATCAACTGTAAAAAAAAAAGCAGTTCCAATCTGAATGCACGCTACATATATCGTTCTCATCATTTTAAAATAACCATGCATACTCCACATGTCTGGTTTCTGAGAGTCACTTCATACATGTAGGCTGGCAGTATTAACCAATCACCGCGGAGAAAGAAAGATAGTGAGAGACTTCCCTTTGTTTGCTCTATGTATTGTCTTTGGAAGCAAACAAAAAAACATATCTTTGCTTTGTTTTCTTTTGTAGCAAATTGAAAAAAAAATGGAAAGCAAAACAAAAGTGTCTCTTTGCTATGTTTCTTTTGTAGCTAATGAAAAAATCACAAAAAAATGATTGTTTTACTGTCTTTTGTAGTAATAAAGGAAAAAGAGAATCACAAAAATATGTTTATTTTGTGGAGTCTAGTAGTATGTTATTTGGTGGTTTAGCTAGGAGAAAAAAAATCCAAAAAACTTGTTGGGTTCTCGTACCATTTGTGTGTTGTGTCTTCCTGTGTACATGCGTATGTGTTTTGCAGGTACGTTTTGTGTGTATTTTCTGGGGGGTTGGTTAGGAGGCAGGTGCGTGTGTCTATATGCGTTGGGGGGGGGGGGGGGGGGGGGGTGGGTAACTCCGCCTATGCTAATAATGATATTTCACTTCATGTTGCATAGCCGGTCCCAAGCCCGGAAAAAGGAGGAGGGGCCAAACTACTATTAATTACGAAATCTCGTGACCATTTTATGTTCTGATAGACGATTGTAACCTTTATTTGTAGCATTTGCTCTTTGTTTTCTTCAAAAAAAATTGATCAAGTGTATAACATATCATAGTTTAACATATATGGTGGTTCAACTTTGACTAGTTTGCAACATTCAGGGGACAAGTTTTGTACAAAATCATTACCCAAGGAAGAAGAGACCACTTGGGTTCCTTTGTAGGGCTTCTCTGCCAATATATAGGAGTGATGTCTTAAAGGGTGAAAGAAAGTACATATCAGGTATGCCATGTTTGTTTTCAATACCCAAGCCTAAAGTCACATTTAAGTCTCACGAAAGCATCAGAGATGCGTGCGAGCAGTTTCTCTTATTTTTTGTACCCAAAGTTGGGGAGACGATAATCCTCAAATGCCATTGGGATAGTTTGCTAGAGCATAAAATAGATCGAGGTAGAAAATGTTGATGAATTATATGCAGAGCTCGTCAGCGGAGTTGTATAATAACCAAGTAAAGGATTCTGTAATGGAGAATTAATGCTCCTGAAGGTGCCCTTGCTAAGATTTATGTTTTTCAGTAAAGGGTGTATTTTATTAACTCATAATTTCGCATTAAGAGTATACAAAGCATCATGAACTCACACCTGGCCTTTGTATAACTAGGATGGACACAACCAACACTCGCACTCACACAAAAAAGGGGAAATGATGTCGCCTCCAAAATCCTGTCGAAGTGAACTGTAACATGCAGCAAAACCATCAACATCAACCACCACCGATAATAGCACCCCCAACATAGGGAAAGTGCTTCAACAACAGCGCCTTTAAGAAGGAAACGGCACGCGAGCGCCACCATCGCCAGATCCACCCACGAAAGGTTAATCTTGGATTTTCACCAAGAAGAGGAAGTCTTAGCAAACTTCAAATGATGCCTTGAACAAAGGAATGATGTAAGAACAACACCGTTGCTAGGTACAACTATCCTGCCCTGCATCGAACCCTTGAAGTTGAGAATATGCTCCTCTTCCTTCTCCATTCATTCATGGATGATCATCATCACCATCTAGTCTTCATCTCCTCCGTCATCGCGGTACGAATCCGAGTCATCGATGAACTCCTCGAAAATGAACTGTTCAAGCTTCGATTAAGCAAACTCATCCTCTGACGAATCCATTGTTTGCCTACAAATAAGCAAAACAACCTAAAAAACAGCTCCGACATTTTGTCAAACGCATGTGTGCGAAGTGTATGTCAGGTGGAGTAGGACACACCTGTGCGAACGAGGGACGGTGTTGTGGGAACGACAAAGCTATGGTGGGGAAGTAGGACGGTCAAGGGACGTGGCGGACGAGAACAAAACAGAAAGATGACAGGTCGGGCGATGGTGAAGATCGATTTGGGGGGATCTGGCATGGGTCCGGCATATTGTGACCGACGTGACAAACATGTCCGCATGACCCCAAATATGCCCCACCTATGGGCTAAGTTTTTCTTTCTGAACACAGTACAAACACATGTGCTCATATACATGCGCATACACTCACCCCTATAAACACACACACGCACACCCTATCCCTATAAGCTCCTCCGAAAGACTGAGCTGGCATATCATCTTGAAATTTACAAAGTCACCACCCGCCGTCGACGGAAACGTCTCCTCCCACTGAATGCGCATCGCCAGAAATCACTTCAGGAATAAATTTGAGCACCATGATTTGAACCCTGGTGGATGGCGTGAAATATGCCCCACCTATGGGCTAAGTTTGAAGGGTGTCCAGTATAGTGCACCGAAAGAATCTGTTTTGGGGACGTGGGTTGGCTAAAAGATGGATGTTGACACTTGACAGATTTGTCAACTTGTCCTTCTGCTTTTTCGAATTCAACCCGCACAGCACAACGCAGGTTGCTCTCCCCCTCCTCGCCCTTGCTCACGCGCTCCACTCCACGCTTCCACACAGGAGAAAGGCGTGTTGGTTGGGGCGACTAGACGAGAGGAGGATTCGGACACCGTCTTCACCATGCTCGACAACCCAGCCGACCTCGCCCGCGCGTCCGCTACCCTCTTCAGCATGCTCGACGACCCGGCCGACCTCGCCCGCGCATCCGCCGTCTCCCGCTCCTGGAGGCAATTCGGTGCGTACCAATTCCTCTCTCTTTCTGGATCTGACCTACGCCTCCCTCTCCCTTCCTATGCTCTAGCTGCTCAACAGTACCGATCTCCGATCCATTAGAGCACGTAATCGCCCAGGCCACCTGCTGCTGATTTGCTAATCTGCTACGCTACCTTGTACTATCTGTTCTGAATTCTAAACTGAATCTCTTCTCTTATCCAGTGATCGCCAACCAGTTGAGCAAGCTGCAGTGCCTGCGGGCCTTCCCGGAGCTCTTCGCCTTCACGCACGTCGACGTCACCACCACATCCGGCTACAGCAGCAGCAGCCTGGATCAGCCCCACCGGGAACACAGGGTGTACACGCACCTCGCCCAGGGCCTCCTCTCGGAGTACAAGCCCAGGGACTGCATCATCCACTGCATCGGCGCTTCCACCACCGACAGCTTCCCGGAGGAGAGCATCCAGAACACCATCGAGCCCGTCGACCCCGTCGAGGTTAGGCCCTCCTACTGGTCCAGCCGCAGCAACGGGGATCCCGACGCGCCCGAGTGCCTCATATACAGGCTCCAGGCGGATCTCTGCCTAGTCGATGAGATCAAGATGCAGCCCTTCAAAGGTTTCTTTGTTTCTGTTCTGTATGGAGCAAAAGATAAATAAAAGAATGACATAAGGTGCCTCCTGTCCTGTGTTAATTATCTTTATTATTTTGCAGCATTTTTCCAGCTTGGTGACCCCATATATTCGGCAAAGAGCATCCAGTTCCAGATGGGCTATCCAAGGTCACCTCTACGCCCTGAAGCACTTGTCTCCGATGAAAATGAAGGGCAGTTGATTGATGACAGAAACTATGTCTGGACCTACACATCTCCACAATTTCCAATGCTGCAGGTCAGTTGAATAGTACATAATCATATTCAGAGGCTCATTATTTTTACTCGCTGAACACAGAATCTTGTGCTTGTGCATAAATGAGCCATACAGCTGAGCCAGAACTTTCTTGAAAGGCCCAACATGAAGAAACTGCATTTGATCAATATATATATATATATATATATATATATATATATATATATATATATATTGTACCAGTGTTCTAGACGTGTTTATTACAAAGCTCACTTGGATTTTGTTTAATAGTAATATCTACTCCCTCCGTCTCACAATATAAAATCGTTTTTTCAAGCTAACATAGCATGCAAAAACGATCTTATATTGTGGGAGGGAGGGAGTAGATCTTTGTAGTCCCCTTGTGCCGTAAACCTCTCGAGTAAGTAACATGATGTGTGATATTTCAGGAAAATGTTCTGCAATCCTTCAAGTTACCATGCCCGGTTCTTTGTATTGGTGGGGTGGTGAAGGTTGAGCTTCTTGGGAGAGCTCAGAAGCAGGAACTTGATGGCCTCTACTACGTATGGTGAGTTCTTGAGCTACTTTAATTGGAGATAGGAACTACTACTCCCTCTATCGCATAATATAAGAGCATTTTTTACACTAGTGTAGTGTCAAAAAGGCTCTTATATTATAGGAAGGAGGGAGTACTATATTGTTTTGCTCTGAACTAGCAAAGTGGCCCTCGCAAATGCGAGGGCATCATCTTTAGTGCACCGGAATCATTAAAGTATTTATTTATATTATATGTAGAGTTTTTTTACTGGCATTTAGTCACTTGTCAACAAAAAAAATTCTATGTATCTCGTCTTTATTTCGACACACCCGCCTTACTTTTCATAAGCCGAGTACTATTTTTTGTGTTGTGTTTTCGGTTAGATGCACGGCTTAGATGCATGTGAACTGAGAACCCGTGTTTTGACACTTGGTGTACATGTTAATACTCTGTAGCGTGTGATTTTTCTATAATGATTAATTATCAAAAACATAAGTTCATAAGATCAGTTGTTTAAATGTTAAGAACTAAGATGTTTATGTCAATTTAACATATACTTGTTTTTATAGTTCAGTCAGTAATCAAGATGTGCATTTAAAGTTGTTTTGTGTGCGAGATCTGCTTAAGTGCAAGGATGAAGATATAGCTATAGTACGTTTCAACAAACATGAAAATTTGCCGGCTGTGATTATAATGAGATACGAATATCTACTTGTTATGCTATGTTTCAACAAACATGAAAATGTAAGTATGTGGTCTGTTTAGATACGGTTATGTAGATCTAGCTATAGTAACGTATGAAGGAATAAACAATAGAATACCAGGTAAACCCAAGTATGTGGCAGTACCTGTAGGAAATGGCAACATAAAAATTTCCATTGGAAGGCTCTAAAATTTAATGACGATGTTGGTTGGTCATGAAGGAGCATAAATGTATAAACAAAAATAATAAGCTCCTGAGCACCGGGTTAAAAATTCTATAGACTGGTCGGCTTTATACCAATGGGTTATACTTAACATTGATACCCTATATCATATCTGACTTTTGAAAGCACTTATAGATGAAAATATGTGCAATGAAATAATAAAATCAAAATTTCTGCATGTATGCAACACATATTATTCCCAACGTGAACACTACATGGTCGCGATCACAGTATGACATGACAATTGGATTCTAATGCATCAATATGCTTTTGCATCTTAGTTGTGTCTCAATAACTGTTCATGTCGCTTTTCCCACCACCAACAAATTTTTTCAAATGCTGTATTTGGAAGCTGATGGACCATCACGTCCACAGAGAAAAATTGTGGAAAAGAAGATGACGGAGTATCATGAAGCCTTGGATGTGTAGCATCGTTAAGTTGATACTTATTTGAAATTCTGTTTTACAATTCAAATTGAAAGATGTGTACATGCGTTTAAAAAATGTACTTATTCATCGAAATTATTTCATTACGTATAGTACTATTTTCGACCACTGAACCTATCCAAACAGTGATCTTCTAGGATTGTAAATAGAAGGTATACTTACCATGATGTTTAATAGGAAAGAAATTAGGATTACTTATGCTTGGTTATGTCAAGTGAATAGGAAGATATCATATATATCATGCATATCGCTTCAGCATACAGAAATTTATGAGTTTCTGCGTATCAAGTTTAACTGCCATCAACACTTCTAAAAAAGCCCACTTGAATGTGAAGTATTATCTCATGTGTGCAATACCTGAAAAGAAGAGCTTTAATGCAACATTAACATTCGTGCAGTAGCCTGGCCTGGACACACGGCACATCGTGTGACATCTCTGATCAAGTGCACGGCAGATCAACATAGAAGCAACATGTCATGCATGAAGGTAGTCATCCACCGTACATGCTGCAGATTTTCGAAAAAAACCAAATTAGTAGGACATAAAAACCTAGATATCTGCTGTTATTGTTGCAATAAGGTTGTCGTTCACGTACACATTATATATTTTCTGAAATAGAAGGACGAATAAAAATAACTAAATATCTAGTGTATCGGAAAATATGTGTTAGTTGTAATTCGTAAGTACGGATGCTTACCTTCATCAGCTGGGACATGTGCACACGGGCATGCAGCAAGTCATCTTGCCTGATGTCGTGGACGTGCATGCAAGAATAGAACACATGCATTCTACCTTTATTTGTCCGATACCGATCTGCATAGTTTGGAGCCCGTCAACATATGTGCCAACCGATCTACTCATATTAAGTTAAGGCACATGATGCCGTTAGAATCCTAGCTTTCATTCATCTAGTTGGTTTAAGGGAACTGGGCTCCTGCCGTCCATGCATCCGTACTTTCATTCCTCCAGTGTGGTGCCATGAGTTTTCATGTCCTCTATAGCTTTATATCGCTGGAAGCAAAACACCATATAATCTGCTAATGCGGAGGCATACACCAGTGAACCGACAGTCATCAAGCTAAACATGTAATGCAGATTGGACGTTTGTCTGTGCATCGGAACTTTTTTTTAAAGAACAGGGAGGAGACTCCCCGGTTACATTAACTCGAATCAAAGTAAATCTTTCTTAGATGTCCTGATCCTCACTACCTTGTTCTTCCATGGATGTCCGTCATCTATCCTCTGCAGCAGTACGGGAGTAAACGGGAGGCTTCCACCGACAATCTCATGTAGTTTCTAGGATACTCATCCAAAAAAGCACCTTTGATCTTCCATGGTAGGATGGGAAGAAAAGAGGAGTTTCTTCCCTGGATGTATATGTAAGTAGTAGGTCAAGATGTCTCCATGCGTGAGGGGGATTCCTTTCTCTTTTTTTTTTCTTCCTATGATGGATACGTGAGGGTTTAGTTCTATCCCCTGGATGGATGCGTGAGGCATCCATCAGGTTGCGTGAGGGGGATTTTTTTTCCTTGGATTGATACGTGATAGGTTAGGTCTTTCTTCCATGGATGGATTTGTTAGGAGTCCACCAGGTTACGGGCATCTAACAACCCCGGTTTATTAACTAATATAATATCTATTAAATCAATGGTCAGATATAACTAATTATTGTGGGATTTTCTAGTCCAATTCTCTTTTTTCTGGTTAGCCCGTAAAGCACTTTTTATATATAATAGATAGATAATCATTTGCACTGATATTAATAATCATGTACTTTTTGTTCCAGTGTGTCTCATGTCCAAATACTGGGGAAGCCACTGTCACGAGAGCTCGGGGTCGTTCCTCGTGGGAACGGCCTAGTCCTGAATTACTATCTGGATCCCCGTACATGTGGCATTCCCCGCTGTGAGTCATCAGGGGATGATGCCGCAGCAGATGGCATAGCTTGGCGTCGAACATCTGGCATTCTAGAATGGCGCGAGGGAGTGGAGGGCTGAACCAAACGCTGTTGAGCAGCCTGCTCGGTGCTCCGTTGCAGCTTGTGGTCGTAGCCGACGCATCAGAGGAGGTGGATCTTCCTTAGAAGAAGAGCAATAATTGTGTTTTTTTGGATTTGATCCTGGAGAAAAGAAACATATGATAATTACTGCTACATACATATAAGACTGGCTGCCCTTTGTGGTGCTGTTTGAAAAGTATTTTTCTTGTAACAGAAGACAGCACAATGAGATGCATCCAATCAGCTCACCTGTAGCCAGATCAATGTCACTGTTGTGATTGATTATTACCTAGTCAGAGAAAATCATCTCTTCAATCAAAGAATGAGTGAATAAGATTATGTCAATATCTTCAGTCCATTTGGATATGCAAATTGAATGGAAAAAAATATGAAAGCACCTACTGGATGTAGATAATAATTAATAAATGAATAAATTCATCAGATCAATGCTGCTGTTGTTTATGTTCTAGCTATGGAAAATATATGTGTGAGCCTCTTTGATCTGTGCGTGGTTTAGCATCTCACAGATGTTGTAGCAGGAGCTGGCATGAGAGACAAAGATTCCATCAAAGACTCTTGCACTCCTGACCCTCCAAAGCTCAGCAGCACAAGCGGCTATAATAACCATCCACCAACGATCTTCACACAACAACTTTTCAATGAACTGCAACACCGAGAAATCCTCGGTGGTACTATGCAGGACACCCAGCCTGTCCCAAATCTCATGAGCCAGGGCACAGCGTAGGACTAATTGATCCGCAGTTTCAGCTCCAGGGCATCTATACCTATACCTATGTATCTATATTTATATCTATATCTACACCTAACAATAAAGGGGCTATTGCTTCTGACAGCACATCATCGAAATTGCCTCCAAAGTTGTAAAATATTACCCACGGATGCCACCAATAAGTAATTAAAAACATTTCACACACGGGAATGCCCGCATGTGCTGGCTCATGCAGTACGAACCTTATATACTACGCTCTGCACGCTCGGAGAAGATACAGGGCGCCTCTTTGGGCCGGCCCTTGTCCGGGCAGCCTGTTTTTTAAATTTCGTTTTCCCTTTTTAGTCTTTGTTTTGTCCTACTTCAAATATTTTGTGACTTCAAAAAAGTTCCATAAATTTCAAAAAATGAGAATTTTTAAATAAATCTATCATGATTCATAAATGCTTGTGGATTCAGAAAATATGCTCTTAAAAAATGTTCGCAATTTTTAAAACAAATGTTCTGGAAATAAAAAATGTTCATTATTTAAAAAAATCATGTACTAAAAAATTAAATAAAATTGAAGAAAATTTCGCCAATTCAAAAAATGTTCATGAATTGAAAATATACTAAAAATTCAAAAACTGTTCGTGACTTACAAAAAAGTTTATTGATTCATAAAATGTTCGCTGATTCAAGAATATATCATGCATTTCAAAAATTGTTCCACCAATTTCCAAAAGAATGTTCGTCCATTCTAGAAACGTTCACCGATTCAATAAAATTGATAAAAAAATGTTTGCAAATAGTATAAAATTTTCATAAATTCAAAACATGTTTTTGATTTTCGAAAATGTTAAAAATTTCTAAAAATGTTCATGGATTTAAAAAATGTTCACGGTTTCAAATATGTTCATGATTTTAAAATAAGTTCATGATTTCATGAAATTTAGAGTGATAGTGTATTTCGGTGATGCAGCAAAATGTGATCATGGCCATTGAAGATTATGATTTTTTTTTCTCCCGTTGCAACACTGCCCAATGTGCCATCACCTACTGATGTGATGTTATCGATGCCAATGTTGCCCAATGTCATTTATATTAGTGAGTCTGGTAATTATGTGATATGCATCTATAATTGCTAGTACTTTGATCCAATAATGGTGTTGAGTTATATATGCTCCCTCTCCACGCAAACATGTGACAATTTTCATTGTGCAGTATAAGTTGATGGTGGTCCAAATGATGATGAACAAGGAAAATATTTTGCTAAGAAACATGGTCTGAGCGCTCAGGTGATAGATCAGATGAACAAGGGAAGTTCTAAAGAGGAGATGGAAGGAATAGCAGGTTTAGAGGGTCAGCCGATGAAAGACTGCACCAAGGTAATTTATAGATTCCAATTGTCTATATTCTTCTAATTCTTCTCCTAAAGATGTAGCTAGCAGAACTGGGGCGGAGTTAGAGAGTGATATTCTTGAGATAAATAAGTCTATATTGCTTTTCAATTGTTACCTTGGTTGTCGTCTGAGCTGGTTTGCAGAAACGTGGCCTACGAAACAGACAGCGCCTGTGTGCGAGGTTGTCGTCACTGATGAAAATTGGTTTCTTTCGTCAGAGAAGTAGACGGGGGCTGTTGGTGCCTTGACAGGGTTAATCTTGCTCAGGACAGGGACTGGAGTGTGCTTTGAGTATCAGGTTGGTGTTTTTGTTGAACTGTCACATACATTGTAATGTTGGGTTGTTGTATATCTCCTTCTTTGTAACAAGGTAGGCCTAGTCTTTAGGGATAGACCTAATCTAGCGCCACCATCCGGGACGCGCCCTGCATGTAGGGCTGACTTTCTATATGTACGTGTAAACAGTTATGGAGATACAGTGTGATTGCTCGCTCAGTTTGGTATCGGAGCTATGGCTTCCCCTTCCTCCTCTCCCGAGTGAACGGCAGATGCCGCCGCCGCCGCTGCCGCCGCCTCCGGCAACCCCGTCGATGCGCCTTCATGCGCTCTGGTTTCTGGCGAGACCTCTGGCTCCGGTGGTCTTCCTCTTGCAGCCATCCCACCCACCCACTCAACCCTGCCTTCCTCCTCCAATCCTCCCCCACCTCTCCTGTCCAGCGTCGCCGGCGTCATCGACTTCAAGCTCGCGCTCGACGGCCGCAACTTCACGCGCTGGAGGAACTACATCACCCTGCTGCTTGCGCGGCACCACGCCGAGGATCATGTTCGGGCCGTCTCGACTCGTCGGCTGGCCGACCCGGCATGGCGTGATGACGACACCACCGTCGTCCTTTGGTTCTACACCATGATCGAGGGGGGCCTCCTCGACATCGTCGCCCCCGCCGGCTCCTCCGCCTTCACCATCTGGACGCGGCTCCACGAGTACTTCCTCGCCAACGAAGCTGAACATGCTATGCATCTGGGCCAGGAGTTTCAGGCGTGTGTGCGCGGCGACCTCACCGTCCACGAGTACTGTCGCCGGCTGCAAGGCATCGCGGCCGCCCTCGCCGATGTCCGTGAGCCCGTCACAGATCGCACCCTCACCTTGCAGATGCTCGATGGGCTGGGGCCCAAGTTTGCGATGCAGTCGGCAATCCTCCAGTCCACCGTGCCCCTGCCCAACCTTCAACCAGGCGCGCGCCCGTCTCGTCCTCGCCGAGCTATCCATGGACAAACTGAAGGAAATATGCCCTAGAGGCAATAATAAAGTTATTATTTATTTCCTCATATCATGATAAATGTTGATTATTCATGCTATAATTGTATTAACCGGAAACATGATACATGTGTGAATACATAGACAAACATAATTTCACTAGTATGCCTCTACTTGACTAGCTCATTAATCAAAGATGGTTATGTTTCCTAACCATACATATGTGTTGTCATTTGATTAACGGGATCAGACTTGACCCACTCCGTTAGCTTAACACTTGATCGTTTAGTATGTTGCTATTGCTTTCTTCATTACTTATACAAAGTTCCTACAACTATGAGATAATGCAACTCCCGTTTACCGGAGGAACACTTTGTGTGCTACCAAACGTCACAACGTAACTGGGTGATTATAAAAGAGCTCTACAGGTGTCTCCAAAGGTACATGTTGAGTTGGCGTATTTCGAGATTAGGTTTTGTCACTCCGATTGTCGGAGAGGTATCCAAGGTCACCTATACGCCCTGAAGCACTTGTCTGTGATGAAAATGAAGGGCAGTTGATTCATGACAGAAACTATGTCTGGACCTACACATCTCCACAATTTCCAATGCTGCAGGTCAGTTGAATAGCACATAATCATATTAATTCAGAGGCTCATTATTTTTACCCGCTGAACACAGAATCTCGTGCATATATAAATGGGCCATACAAATGAGCCAGAACTTTCTGGAAAGGCCCAACATGAAGAAACTGCATTTGATCAATTAATATATTGTAGCAGTGTTCTAGACGTGCTTATTACAGAGATCACTTGGATTTTGTTTAATACTATCTAGACATTTGCAGTCGCCTTGTGCCGTAAACCTATTGAGTAAGTAACATGATGTGTGTTATTCCAGGAAGATGTTCTACAATCTTTCAAGTTACCGCGCCCGGTTCTTTGTATTGGTGGGAGAGCTCAGAAGCAAGAATTTGATGGTCTCTACTACGTGTGGTGAGTTGTCGACCAACTTTGGAGATAGATACTATTACAGTATTGTTTTGCTCTGAATGATCATTTGCACTGATATTAATAATCATGTACTTTTTCATCCAGTGTGTCTTATGTCCAAATAGTGGGGAAGCCACTGTCACGAGAGCTCGGGGTCGTTCCTCGTGGGAACAGCCTAGTCCTGACTTACTATCTGGATCCGCGTACATGTGGCATTCCCCGCAGCGAGTCATCAGGGGATGATGCCACAACAGGTGACATAGCATGGCGTCGAGGATCTGGCATTCTAGAATGGCACGAGGGATAGGAGGGCTGAACCAAACGCTGTTGAGCGGCCTGCTCGGTGCTCCGTTGCCGCTTGTGGTCGTAGCCAACGAATCAGAGGAGGTGGATCTTCCTTAGAAGAAGAGCAATAATTGTATTTTTTGGATTTGATCCTGGAGAAAAGAAACGTATGATAGTTACTGCTACATACATATAAGACTGGTTGCCCTTTGTGGTGCTGTGAGAAGGGTTGTGGCGCACCGTGCAAATTGCCTTTAATATTACTCCACCGAGATCGGTAAACACGTTATTTGGGGTGTGGCTGCTTGGGATTGAGTCCGAAACAGCCAGACACATTCGTGTAGGAGTATGTGCGTTATTATGGACAATTTGGAATTGCAGGAATGATTTGGTTTTTAATAGGACAACAAATACTCATTTTTTGCAGGTGTTGTTCCGGGCTACGGCGCTGATCCGTACTTGGTCCTTACTCACTCCGACGGAGGCCAGGGAGCGTTTGGTTACTGGATCTGTCCGGTGGGAGACGGTAGCGCGGGATATCTTCAACCGGTTTGGATGGCGATCATGTAATAGGATAGACATTTAGTTTACCTACCTGCTATTATGCCAGCCGGTTTGTGGCTTATCTCATTTCTGCCTTGCAGTCGATGCTCTATGTGAGCTATAGGCTGCTTTTATTCCTTTGTTTGTAAGACCTTTGTTCAGAACCTGTTTATTTGGTTAATAAGAGAGGCCGTATGCATCGATCTGATGCAGAGGCCGGGGAATACCCCCTTTTCTAAAAAAAACAGAAAACAGCACAATGAGATGCATCCAATCAGCTCACCTGTAGCCAGATCAATGTCACTGTTGTGATTGATTATTACCTAGTCAGAGAAAATCATCTCTTCAATCAAAGAATGAGTGAATCAGATTATGTCAATATCTTCAGTTCATTTGGATGAAAAAACATATGAAAGCACCTTCCGGATGTCGATAATAATTAATAAATGAATAAATTCATCAGATCAATGTTGCTGCTGTTTATCTTCTAGCTAGGGAAAATATATGTGTGAGCCTCTTCGATCTGTGACTGGTTCGGCATCTCACAGATGTTGTAGCAGGAGATGGCTTGAGAGACAAAGATTCCATCAAAGTCTCTTGCACTCCTGACCTTCCAAAGCTCAATAGCACAAGCGGCTATGATAACCATCCACCAACGATCTTCACACAACAACTTATCAATGAACTGCAACAGCAAGAAATCCTCGATGGTACTATGTAGGACACCAAGCCTGTCCCAAATCTCATGAGCCAGGGCGCAACGTAGGACTAGTTGATCCACAGTTTTAGCTCCAGGGCATCTATACCTATACATATGTATCTATATTTATATCTATATCTATACCTAATAATAAAGAGGCTATTGCTTCTGACAGTATGTCATCGAAATTGCCCCAAAGTCGTAAAATATTACCGACCGATACCACTATTAAGTAACTAAAAACTTATATACTGCACTCTGCACACTCGGAGAAGATACGGGGCGCCTCTTTGGGCCGGCCCATGTCCGGGCTGTTGGGGAACGTAGTAATTTTAAAAAAAATCCTACGCACACGCAAGATCATGGTGATGCATAGCAACGAGAGGGGAGAGTGTTGTCTACGTACCCTCATAGACCGAAGCGGAAGCGTTGACACTATGTAGAGGAAGTAGTCGTACGTCTTCCCGGTCCAACCGATCCAAGCACCGTTACTCCGGCACCTCCGAGTTCTTGACACACGTACAACTCGATGAGGCACCCCGGGCTCCGATCCAGCAGAGCTTCAGGGAGGAGTTTCGTCAGCACGACGGCGTGGTGACGATCTTGATGTTCAACCGTCGCAGGGCTTCGCCTAAGCACCGGTACAATATGACCGAGGTGTAATATCGTGGAGGGGGGCACCGCACACGGCTAAGCAACGATCACGAAGATCAACTTGTGTGTCTATGGGGTGCCCCCCTCCCCCGTATAAAAAGGGGGAGAGGAGGAGGGGGCCGGCCAAGGGGGAGGCGCGCCCTAGGAGGGGGAAACCTACTCCAAGTAGGTTTGCCCCCTCCCACTAGTAGAAAACGGAGCTTTAGCGCCGGTTCGTAAGGGCCTTTAGTGCCGGTTCCATAACCGGCACTAAAGGGTGGTCACTAAAGGCCCCCCCCCCCTTTAGTACCGGTTCAGCACGAACCGGCGCTAAAGTGCCACCACGTGGCATGAGCTCGCGCCCCGGTATGGGGGACCTTTAGTACCGGTTGGTGTTACCAACCGGTACTAAAGGGTTTTTTTTTTGAAAATTTTGGAATTTTTTTTTGATTTTTTTGTCGATTTTTAATTTTTCTGAATTATTTGATGATTTAGTCTCTAATCCCCTCTCTTAACTGCTCAAGTGTGGATCACTCATTCCAAATCATCTAACTTCCCGACCGGTCACCCATCCCTCTCACTACTCTAGCCCGAGCACGCTTAACTTTCGGGTTCTATTCTCCTTCGTTTCCGAGTCTGCACTTGTTGTTTTCCTGACAATAGTAAGATGTTAATCCTATTAACCCTTAGGAGTTTAGCTTGAGCATGAAGTCACACATTTTACCGTTTGAGTTTGAAACTATTATTCTAAAAAACAGTAATTATTTAGTAACGCTAATATTTCTTGAATAAGTTTGACCATAGTTTGACCATAGTTTGACCAGATTTGACCAAAATTCAAAAAATTAAAATAATTATTTAGTAACACTAATATTCTTGAATAATTATGTAGTAACATTAATACTTCTTGAATAAGTAGTTTGACCAGATTTAACCAATTTTTTTAAAAAAAACTGAAATTATTTTACCATATCTTTTTTCCTTTTGGAATTTGAGGATTCTAAATAATTCCAAATAGGCTGTAGGCTGTCTCCATCGGATGCGGATTTTCGTGCTGAATTTTTTGATATATTATACGTTTTTTTCCGACATCGTATGGAAAAGTTATAGCCGTTTTACATTTTCCCTACACTTTTAGTGTCGGTTT
The DNA here is from genome assembly GCF_018294505.1 of Triticum aestivum. Classification (NCBI taxonomy): domain Eukaryota; kingdom Viridiplantae; phylum Streptophyta; class Magnoliopsida; order Poales; family Poaceae; genus Triticum; species Triticum aestivum. Next base: position 750,724,307 of record NC_057803.1, read on the forward strand.
GTGTCACAAACCGGTACTATAGGTCAGACCTCTTTAGTAACGGTTCGTGGCACGAACCGGTACTAAAGGGACCTTTAGTACCGGTTCGTGCCACGAACCTGTACTAAAGGTGATCGTGGGGCCCCGGCCTGACGCCAGCCTGCCACCACCCCTTTAGTACCGGTTCGTGCCACGAACCGGTACTAAAGGTTCAACACGAACCGGAACTAAGGCAAATCCGTTCGAACCGGCACTAATGGTACCATTAGTACCGGGCCAAAATCAAACCGACACTAATGTGCTTCACGTTTGACTCTTTTCCTACTAGTGTCCCTTTCCTATTAGGAGTAGAAGAGGGAAGGAAGAGAGGGGAGGGAAGAAGGAAGGGGGGGGGCGGCCCCCCTCTCAATTAGGATTGGGCTTGGGAGGGCGCGCCCCCTCCTTTGCTCCTTCTCCCTCCTTTCCACTAAGGCCCAATAAGGCCCATATACTTACCGGGGGGTTCCGGTAACCTCCCAGAACTCCGGTATAATCCCAATCTCATCCGGAACCTTTCCGGTGTCCAAATATATCCGTCCAATATATCAATCTTTTTGCCTCGACCATTTCGAGACTCCTCGTCATGTCCGTGATCACATCCGGGACTCCGAACAACCTTCGGTACATCAAAATACATAAACTCATAAAGTAACTGTCATCGTAACTTTAAGCGTGCGGACCCTATGGTTCGAGAACAATGTAGACATGACCGGGACATGTCTCTCGTCAATAACCAATAGCGGGACCTGGATGCCCATATAGGTTCCCACATATTCTACGAAGATCTTTATCGGTCAGACCGCATAACAACATACGTTGTTCCCTTTGTCATCGGTATGTTACTTGCCCGAGATTCGATCATCGGTATCCAATACCTAGTTCAATCTCGTTACCGGCAAGTCTCTTTACTCGTTCCGTAATACATCATCTCGCAACTAACTCATTAGTTGCAATGCTTGCAAGGCTCAAGTGATGTGCATTACCGAGAGGGCCCAGAGATACCTCTCCAACATTCGGAGTGACAAATCCTAATCTCGAAATACGCCAACCCAACAAGTACCTTTGGAGACACCTGTAGAGCACCTTTATAATCACCCAGTTACGTTGTGACGTTTGGTAGCACACAAAGTGTTCCTCCGGTAAACGGGAGTTGCATAATCTCATAGTCATAGGAACATGTATAAGTCATGAAGAAAGCAATAGCAACATACTAAACGATCGGGTGCTAAGCTAACGGAATGGGTCATGTCAATCAGATCATTCAACTAATGATGTGATCTCGTTAATCAAATAACAACTCTTTGTTCATGGTTAGGAAACATAACCATCTTTGATTAACAAGCTAGTCAAGTAGAGGCATACTAGTGACACTCTGTTTGTCTATATATTCACACATGTATTATGTTTCCGGTTAATACAATTCTAGCATGAATAATAAACATTTATCATGATATAAGGAAATAAATAATAACTTTATTATTGCCTCTAGGGCATATTTCTTTCAGTCTCCCACTTGCAATAGAGTCAATAATCTAGATTACATAGTAATGATTCTAACAACCATGGAGTCTTGGTGTTGATCATGTTTTGCTCGTGGAAGAGGCTTAGTCAACGGGTCTGCAACATTCAGATCCGTATGTATCTTGCAAATCTCTATGTCTCCCACCTGGACTAGATCCCGGATGGAATTGAAGCGTCTCATGATGTGCTTGGTTCTCTTGTGAAATCTGGATTCCTTCGCTAAGGCAATCGCTCCAGTATTGTAACAAAAGATTTTCATTGGACCCGATGCACTAGGTATGGCACCCAGATCGGATATGAACTCCTTCATCCAGACTCCTTCATTGGCTGCTTCCGAAGCAGCTATGTATTCCGCTTCACACGTAGATCCCGCCACGACGCTTTGCTTTGAACTGCACCAACTGACAGCTCCACCGTTTAATGTAAACACGTATCCGGTTTGCGATTTAGAATCGTCCGGATCAGTGTCAAAGCTTGCATCAACGTAACCATTTACGATGAGCTCTTTGTCACCTCCATATACGAGAAACATATCCTTAGTCCTTTTCAGGTACTTCAGGATGTTCTTGACCGTTGTCCAGTGATCCACTCCTGGATTACTTTGGTACCTCCCTGCTAAACTTATGGCAAGGCACACATCAGGTCTGGTACACAGCATTGCATACATGATAGAGCCTATGGCTGAAGCATAGGGAACACCTTTCATTTTCTCTCTATCTTCTGCAGTGGTCGGGCTTTGAGTCTTACTCAACTTCACACCTTGCAATACAAGCAAGAACCCTTTCTTTGCTTGATCCATTTTGAACTTCTTCAAAACTTTGTCAAGGTATGTGCTTTGTGAAAGTCCAATTAAGCGTTTTGATCTATCTCTATAGATCTTAATGCCCAATATGTAAGCAGCTTCACCGAGGTCTTTCATTGAAAAACTTTTATTCAAGTATCCCTTTATGCTATCCAGAAATTCTATATCATTTCCAATCAATAATATGTCATCCACATATAATATTAGAAATGCTACAGAGCTCCCACTCACTTTTTTGTAAATACAGGCTTCCCCAAAAGTCTGTATAAACCCAAATGCTTTGATCACACTATCAAAGCGTTTATTCCAACTCCGAGAGGCGTGCACCAGTCCATAAATGGATCGCTGGAGCTTGCACACTTTGTTAGCTCCCTTTGGATCGATAAAACCTTCTGGTTGCATCATATACAACTCTTCCTCCAGAAATCCATTCAGGAATGCAGTTTTTACATCCATTTGCCAAATTTCATAATCATAAAATGCGGCAATTGCTAACATGATTCGGACAGACTTAAGTACGGGTGAGAAGGTCTCATCGTAGTCAATCCCTTGAACTTGTCGAAAACCTTTTGCAACAAGTCGAGCTTTGTAGACAGTAACATTACCGTCAGCGTCAGTCTTCTTCTTGAAGATCCATTTATTCTCAATTGCTTGCCGACCATCGGGCAAGTCAACCAAAGTCCATACTTTGTTCTCATACATGGATCCCATCTCAGATTTCATGGCTTCAAGCCATTTTGCGGAATCTAGGCTCACCATCGCTTCTTCATAGTTCGTAGGTTCATCATGATCTAGTAGCATGACTTCTAGAATAGGATTACCGTACCACTCTGGTGCGGATCTTACTCTGTTTGACCTACGAGGTTCTGTATTAACTTGATCTGAAATTCTATGATCATCATCATTAACTTCCTCACTAGTTGGTTTTGATGTCACAGAAACCGGTTCCTGTGATGTATTATTTTCCAACAAGGGAGTAGGTACAGTTACCTCATCAAGTTCTACTTTCCTCCCACTCACTTCTTTCGAGAGAAACTCCTTCTCTAGAAAGGATCCATTCTTAGCAACGAATGTCTTGCCTTCGGATCTGTGATAGAAGGTCTACCCAACTGTCTCCTTTGGGTATCCTATGAAGACACATCTCTCCGATTTGGTTTTGAGCTTATCAGGTTGAAGCTTTTTCACATAAGCATCGCAGCCCCAAACTTTAAGAAACGACAACTTTGGCTTCTTGCCAAACCATAGTTCATAAGGTGTCGTCTCAACGGATTTTGATGGTGCCCTATTTAATGTGAATGTGGCCGTCTCTAAAGCATAACCCCAAAACGATAGCGGTAAATCAGTAAGAGACATCATAGATCGCACCATATCAAGTAAAGTACGATTACGACGTTCGGACACACCATTACACTGTGGTGTTCCGGGTGGCATGAGTTGCGAAACTATTCCGCATTGTTTCAAGTGTAGACCAAACTCGTAACTCAAATATTCTCCTCCACGATCAGATCGTAGAAACTTTATTTTCTTGTTACGATGATTTTCAACTTCACTCTGAAATTCTTTGAACTTTTCAAATGTTTCAGACTTATGCTTCATTAAGTAGATATACCCATATCTGCTTAAATCATTTGTGAAGGTGAGAAAACAACAATATCCGCCACGAGCCTCAACATTCATCGGACCACATACATCTGTATGTATGATTTCCAACAAATCTGTTGCTCTCTCCATAGTACCGGAGAACGGCGTTTTGGTCATCTTGCCCATGAGGCACGGTTCGCAAGTACCAAGTGATTCATAATCAAGTGGTTCCAAAAGTCCATCAGTATGGAGTTTCTTCATGCGCTTTACACCGATATGACCTAAACGGCAGTGCCACAAATAAGTTGCACTATCATTATCAACTCTGCATCTTTTGGCTTCAACACTATGAATATGTGTATCACTACTATCGAGATTCATCAAAAATAGACCACTCTTCAAGGGTGCATGACCATAAAAGATATTACTCATATAAATAGAACAACCATTATTCTCTGATTTAAATGAATAACCGTCTCGCATCAAACAAGATCCAGATATAATGTTCATGCTTAACGCTGGCACCAAATAACAATTATTTAGGTCTAACACTAATCCCGAAGGTAGATGTAGAGGTAGCGTGCCGACCGCGATCACATCAACTTTGGAACCATTTCCCACGCGTATCGTCACCTCGTCCTTTCCTAGTGTTTGCTTAATCCGTAGTCCCTATTTCGAGTTGCAAATATTAGCAACAGAACCAGTATCAAATACCCAGGTGCTACTGCGAGCTCTAGTAAGGTACACATCAATAACATGTATATCACATATACCTTTGTTCACCTTGCCATCCTTCTAATCCGCCAAATACTTGGGGCAGTTCCGCTTCCAGTGTTCAGTCTGCTTGCAGTAGAAGCACTGAGTTTCAAGCTTAGGTCCAGACTTGGGTTTCTTCTCTTGAGCAGCAACTTGTTTGCTGTTCTTCTTGAAGTTCCCCTTCTTCTTCCCTTTGCCCTTTTTCTTGAAACTAGTGGTCTTGTTGACCATCAACACTTGATGTTCCTTCTTGATTTCTACCTCCGCAGCCTTTAGCATTGCGAAGAGCTCGGGAATCGTCTTATCCATCCCTTGCATATTATTGTTCATCACGAAGCTCTTGTAGCTTGGTGTAAGTGATTGGAGAATTCTGTCAATGAAGCTATCATCCGGAAGAGTAACTCCCAGTTGAATCAAGTGATTAGAATACCCAGACATCTTGAGTATATGCTCACTGACAGAACTATTCTCCTCCATCTTGCAGCTATAGAACTTATTGGAGACTTCGTATCTCTCAATCTGGGCATTCTTCTGGAATATTAACTTCAACTCCTGGAACATCTCATATGCTCCATGACGTTCGAAACGTCGTTGAAGTCCCGGTTCTAAGCCGTAAAGCATGGCACATTGAACTATCGAGTAGTCATCAGCTTTGCTCTGCCAGACGTTCTTAACGTCGTTAGTTGCATCAGCAGCAGGCCTGGCACCCAACGGTGCTTCCAGGACGTAATTTTCTGTGCAGCAATGAGGATAATCCTCAAGTTACGGACCCAGTCCGCGTAGTTGCTACCATCATCTTTCAACTTTGCTTTCTCAAGGAACGCATTAAAATTCAACGGAACAACAGCACGGGCCATCTATCTACAATCAACATAGACAAGCAAGATACTATCAGGTACTAAGTTCATGATAAATTTAAGTTCAATTAATCATATTACTTAAGAACTCTCACTTAGACAGACATCTCTCTAGTCATCTAAGTGATCACGTGATCCAACTCAACTAAACCATAACCGATCATCACGTGAGATGGAGTAGTTTTCAATGGTGAACATCTTATGTTGATCATATCTACTATATGATTCACGCTCGACCTTTCGGTCTCCGTGTTCCGAGGCCATATCTGCATATGCTAGCCTCGTCAAGTTTAACCTGAGTATTCTGCGTGTGCAAAACTGGCTTGCACCCGTTGTAGATGGACGTAGAGCTTATCACACCCGATCATCACGTGGTGTCTGGGCACGACGAACTTTGGCAACGATGCATACTCAGGGAGAACACTTCTTGATAATTTTTAGTGAGAGAACATCTTAAAATGCTACCGTCAATCAAAGCAAGATAAGATGCATAAAGGATAAACATCACATGCAATCAATATAAGTGATATGATATGGCCATCATCATCTTGTGCTTCTGATCTCCATCTCCGAAGCACCATCATGATCACCATCGTCACCGGCGCGACACCTTGATCTCCATCGTAGCATCATTTGTCGTTTACGCCATCTATTGCTTCTACGACTATCGCTACTGCTTAGTGATAAAGTAAAGCAATTACAGGGCGTTTGCATTTCATACAATAAAGCGACAACCATATGGCTCCTGCCAGTTGCCGATAACTTCGGTTACAAAACATGATCATCTCATACAATAAAATATAGCATCATGTCTTGGCCATATCACATCACAACATGCCCTGCAAAAACAAGTTAGACGTCCTCTACTTTGTTGTTGCAAGTTTTACGTGGCTGCTACGGGCTTAAGCAAGAACCAATCTCACCTACGCATCAAAACCACAATGATAGTTTGTCAAGTTGATGCTGTTTTAACCTTCGCAAGGACCGGGCGTAGCCACACTCGGTTCAACTAAAGTTGGAGAAACTGACACCCGCTAGTCACCTGTGTGCAAAGCATGGCGGTAAAACCAGTCTCGCGTAAGCGTACACATAATGTCGGTCCGGGCCGCTTCATCCAACAATACCGCCGAACCAAAGTATGACATGCTGGTAAGCAGTATGACTTATATCGCCCACAACTCACTTGTGTTCTACTCGTGCATATAACATCAAACCATAAAACCTAGGCTCGGATGCCACTGTTGGGGAACGTAGTAATTTCAAAAAATTTCCTACGCACACGCAAGATCATGGTGATGCATAGCAACGAGAGGGGAGAGTGTTGTCTACGTACCCTCGTAGACCGAAGCGGAAGCGTTGACACTATATAGAGGAAGTAGTCGTACGTCTTCCCGGTCCAACCGATCCAAGCACTGTTACTCCGGCACCTCCGAGTTCTTGACACACGTACAGCTCGATGACGCACACCGGGCTCCGATCCAGCAGAGCTTCAGGGAGGAGTTCCGTCAGCACGACGGCGTGGTGACGATCTTGATGTTCAACCGTCGCAGGGCTTCGCCTAAGCACCGCTACAATATGACCGAGGTGTAATATCGTGGAGGGGGGCACCGCACACGGTTAAGCAACGATCACGAAGATCTACTTGTGTGTCCATGGGGTGCCCCCCTCCCCCGTATATAAAGGGGGAGAGGAGGAGGGGGCCGGCCAAGGGGGAGGCGCGCGCTAGGAGGGGGAAACCTACTCCAAGTAGGTTTGCCCCCTCCCTTTCCTATTAGGAGTAGGAGAGGGAAGGAAGAGAGGGGAGGGAAGAAGGAAAGGGGGGCCGGCCAACCTCCCAATTCGGATTGGGCTTGGGGGGGCGCGCCCCCTCCTTTGCTCCTTCTCCCTCCTTTCCACTAAGGCCCAATAAGGCCCATATACTTACCGGGGGGTTCCGGTAACCTCCCGGAACTCCGGTATAATCCCAATCTCATCCGGAACCTTTCCGGTGTCCAAATATATCCGTCCAATATATCAATCTTTATGTCTCGACCATTTCGAGACTCCTCGTCATGTCCGTGATCACATCCGGGACTCCAAACAACCTTCGGTACATCAAAATACATAACCTCATAAAGTAACTGTCATCGTAACTTTAAGCGTGCGGACCCTACGGTTCGAGAACAACGTAGACATGACCGAGACATGTCTCCGGTCAATAATCAATAGCGGGACCTGGATGCCCATATTGGTTCCCACATATTCTACGAAGATCTTTATCGGTCAGACCGCATAACAACATACGTTGTTCCCTTTGTCATCGATATGTTACTTGCCCGAGATTCGATCGTCGGTATCCAATACCTAGTTCAATCTCGTTACCGGCAAGTCTCTTTACTCGTTCCGTAATACATCATCTCGCAACTAACTCATTAGTTGCAATGCTTGCAAGGCTTAAGTGATGTGCATTACCGAGAGGGCCCAGAGATACCTCTCCGACAGTCGGAGTGACAAATGCTAATCTTGAAATACGCCAACCCAACAAGTACCTTTGGAGACACCTGTAGAGCACCTTTATATTCACCCAGTTACGTTGTGACGTTTGGTAGCACACAAAGTGTTCCTCCGGTAAACGGGAGTTGCATAATCTCATAGTCATAGGAACATGTATAAGTCATGAAGAAAGCAATAGCAACATATTAAACGATCGGGTGCTAAGCTAACAGAATGGGTCATGTCAATCAGATCATTCAACTAATGATGTGATCTTGTTAATCAAATAATAACTCTTTGTTCATGGTTAAGAAACATAACCATCTTTGATTAACAAGCTAGTCAAGTAGAGGCATAGTAGTGACACTCTGTTTGTCTATATATTCACACATGTATTATGTTTCCGGTTAATACAATTCTAGCATGAATAATAAACATTTATCATGATATAAGGAAATAAATAATAACTTTATTATTGCCTCTAGGGCATATTTCCTTCACGGGCAGCCTGTTTTTTAAATTTCGTTTCCCTTTTTTGTCTTTGTTTGTTCCTACTTCAAATAATTTGTGACTTCGAAAAAGTTCCGTAAATTTAAAAAATGAGAATTTTTATATAAATATTTAATAATTCATAAATGCTTGTGGATTCAGGAAATGTTCTCTTAAAAAATGTTCGCAATTTTTAAAACAAATGTTCAGGAAATAAAAAAAATTCATGATTTGAAAAATTCATGTACTAAAAAAGTATATAAAATTGATGAAAATTTCGCCACTTCAAAAAATGTTCATTAATTGAAAAATATCTTAAAAATTCAAAAACTGTTCGTGACTTACAATTTTTTTTATTGAGAAATAAAATTTTCGCTGATTGAAGAAAAGATCATGCATTTAAAAAATGTTCTCTTTCAATAAAAAAATGTTCATGAATTTCAAAAATTGTTCCACCATTTTCCAAGAGAATGTTCTTCAATTCTAGAAATGTTCACCGATTCAAGAAAATTGATAAAAAAAATGTTTGCAAATAGTATAAAATTTTCATGAATTCAAAACATGTTTTTTGATTTTAGAAAATGTTCACTATTTCAAATTGTTCACAATTTTTAAAAAAAATGTTCATGATTTCACGAAATTGAGAGTGGTAGTGTATCTTGGTGAAGCAGCAAAATGTGATCATGGCCATTGGAGATTATGATTTTTTTTCTCGCATTGCAACACTGCCCAATGTGCCATCACCTACTGATGTGATGTTATCAATGACAATGTTGCCCAATGTCATTTGTATTAGTGAGTCTGGTAATTAAGTGATATGCATCTATAATTGCTAGTACTTTGATCCAATATTGGTGTTGAGTTATATATGCTCGCTCTTCACGAAAATATTTTGCTAAGAAACATGGTTTGAGCGCTCAGGTGATAGACCAGATGAACAAGGGAAGTTCTAAAGAGGAGATGGAAGGAATAGCAGGTTTAGAGGGTCAGCAGATGGAAGACTGCACCAAGGTAATTTACAGATTCCAATAGTCTTATATTCTTCTAATTCTTATCCTAGAGATGTAGCTAGCAGAACTCGGGCGGAGTCAGGGACTGATATTCTTGAGATAAATAAGTCTATTATATGGCTTTTCAATTGTTACCTTGGTTGTCTTCTGGACTGGTTTGCAGAAACGAGGCTTACAAAACAAACAGCACCTACACGCAAGGTTGTCGTCATTGGTGAAAATTGGTGTCTTTCGTCAGAGAAGTCGACGGGGGCAGTTGGTGCCTCGGCCGGGTTAATCTTTCTCGGAACAGGTTTGAGGTGAGTTTTGGTGTTGTAAGTAGTTGTAGCCTCTGTTGTCTTTTGAGCCTGTGAACATTGCGCTATCAATTTCTGATGCGGTAATGGCAGACTCTCAGGTCCTTGGTGAACAGGGACAACTACGGCTAGGGGGATTTAACTTTTGATAAACTAGTAGAGCTTGTGTTTGCGTACGATTATATGCACCAGGGAAGATTAGACAGAGCGCTTCATGGTATGCATCAACGTGAAACTTGCTGACTGTTCAATCGCTAACCTCTTGGTAAGTAGCCTAATACTCTGTAACTTCAACTGTTCTTCAGGTAAGTGTGAGAATATTCAGTCGTGGTGGGGAGGAGGAAGATTGTCAGGCCCCAACTCCCAAGTCGAATCGACCTGACGCCTCAAGCTACAGCCAAATATTCAGAGTTGAGAAAACAGAGCAAAAGCAGAGGAAGCGACATGCAAGTATTCACAGTTTAGAAAGGAGAGCAAAAGCAGAGGATTAGAGTTGAGAAAACAGAACGAAAGCAGACTCATGCTTGTGGCAAAGGACTGAAAAGGAGTACTTTGCATGCGATTCCAAAAAAAAAATACGTTTAGATCAGACTCATGAAAAAATAAATTTGTGGAGATAGCGAACCACTCATGCCGAGCGGATCATTTTCTATTGTTTTGGATGGACATTTAGAAGTGTTTCTTTCCATTAAACTTGTTGAGTATACACCTTGGCGATATCAGGCAAAATGAGTGTGTAGCGGATACTGTCAGCGGTTCGCTGTAGGAATGAACCCCAATTTACAAGTTTGATTAACCTGCACTGCAAAACAACATATAACATAAATCTTAGACAAGCCCTCCCACTTTTATTTTTTGCATGGTAAAGAGCCCTCCCACTTTCAACAGCATCCTGCATCACATAAGCTTTCTCTCACACACACACTTACACGCACACATGTCCGCAGAAAACAAACGTGCGGAAACGAAATGGGCCCAAGAACGCGTGAAGCCGGGGAGAGAAATGGTCGTCGGCCCACCACGCTTGGCTGGGCTTCTCTCTCCCTCTCTCTCTGTCGAAGAAAGGGGAAAAAAAGACAGAAACCAATTCCGTCGCCCTCTAGGGGTGGGCGTTCGGTATAAACCAAAAATTCGGTTTCTACCAATCGGTTTTTTTCAAAGTTCGGTTAGGAAAATCAGAAACCGAATATGACAGCTTCAAATGGATAACCGAAAATTCGATTAACCAAATAATTCGGTTCGGTTCCCGGTTTATACCGAAAGAACTACACGTGAGCAACTGTGGCTACAAAACGCAGCAGCGACACCCTATATAACCAACAATATGTGCTCGTTTCCTCGACTAGGCGAGGTGGTACTAAACAAATGTTGTTTACACACACGCATGGAAGTGGAACACACTAGCAGATTTACTGCGGCTCACCCTTGAATAAAAAGCCCATATTAAATTGGGCCTACATCTTTGCATGCACCTGGACACCTTACTCTCGTAGGGATCCGGCTTGCCTGCTCCCTCGCCATGCTCCCATCCGTCCTCCCACTCCATCCTACGGTTGTCCTTTTTTCCTTTTTTTTTCTAATCTAATCATCTTCCCCCTGATTTTAAGGGGGTGGGACCGGGCCTTATTTTGTTCCAATTAAATCATGCCACGTATGTGGGAGCACGGATGGGAGCACGCTGGAGGAGCAGGCAAGTCTCGTCCCTCTCGTAGGGCCACCCTCTTTGGATACGCAGAACAGAGTCTCCGCAGAATGTGCTGGTCGCTAGCGACGTGGAGCATGACTCACGAGAGTAGGGGCAGGACAGGCGTCGTGCTTTTGGTTATTCTTCACGCTGACTTTTTTTTGAGGGTGTACGCTGACTCACTTGTTCGGTGTTTGTTCGGTTAACCGGTACAACACCGAACCGAATAAATTATGTTCGGTTACTGGAAGTGAAAACCGAATTTCTGTGTGCCAGTACAGCAAACCAAAATTTCGGTTTATTCGGTTTCGGCATCGGTTCGGTGTTCGGTTCCTCGGTTTTATGCCCACCCCTATCGCCCTCCACCACACCTCCACGCCGCCGGCCACGAGCCTCCGCCACCGCTCTATCCATTCCCCCCCTTCGCGCTGGGGGCCGCGGCCGGAGAGGAGGGATGTGGAGGTCCGGCGCGCATCGGCCATGGGGCTTCACTGCTTATGCCGTTACAGTTCTGTCCACCCAGGCATTATATCCTTGAAACGCGATGCAAGTCCAAGGCTCTTCAAGTGCGGTTTAGAATGTGAATCCACTTCAGCCGAATCTCTTCAACACAAGTATATATTCCTCAGTGTTTTGGCTGTTTTATTACCAGACGAATTCCAGCAGGTAATTTTCCTTTGACATTCCGCGTGCCTTCCGTACGAATTGATGTTCCTTTTTTCAGTAAACTTGAAAGCTGTGTAATTTTCTTTCTCTAATGCATTCAGACATGTTGATCCGGAAGAAGGGGTCAACATTGCGGAGACTGACACTGGATTGTAACTTGGATGACTGCAGTCTTGTGTTTCAGGTGAATCTCTGCAATACAAGTACGTATTATTCAGTGTGTAGGCAATTTTGATCTGTTACTAGGCGAATCTCAATGGGTAATTTCAGTATTAGCCTTCACTTTTACTGAAAAAAACGAACATTTGTAAGAAACTAAATGCAGAATGTCAAAGCTAATTTTCTTTTCTCTAATGCAGATTTGTTGATTGGTAAGGGACTGCCACTGGACTGCAACATTAGAATGTTGTCTCCCTAAGGGGAAGGGGATTTAACTTCGATAACTACAGCCTTGTGTTTGTGTATGCACCAGGGAAGGTAACCATCAAAATGTAACATGCTTACTAATCGATCCCTAACCTCTATGTAAGTAGCCTAATTACTGCGTAACTCCAACTGTTCTGCAGGCAAGTATGAGAATATTCTATCTTAACTGTCTTCACATCGCAAAAGGCACTTCAATATCTGCATCATGGTGGTGTTACCCGGTCTGTGATCTCATGGTAAGTTATACAACAATGAAATAAAAACTATTTACACGGGAAAGCTCCCAACAAGTAAGAAGAAGAACTGGAAATATTTTTGGGTTTTCTATTTAATTATTACTACTACAGCAGGAAGAAATAAACTACTACTAATTTTTTGGTTTTTCTAAGGTTTATTAAACACACAAGAAGAAAGCAGGAAAAAGGAAAATACACAAGCATGGATATTACAGTGAAAGAGTATGAGCACCGACATCTAGCAATGAGTGTGTGTGAACATGAATGTAATGTCGGTGGAAAATACGTACTCCCCCAAGCTTAGGCTTTTGGCCTAAGTTGGTCTATTGCCAGGGATAGCCTGGCTGATAACCATAGGTGTAGCTGGGGTCGTACTGCGATGCAGCGGCTACCGCCTCCTGAGCAGCAGCATGGCGTCGAGCTGCCTCCGCTCTCCTCTCGTACTCATCTGCCTCCTCTTTGGTAATAAATATATCTTCCTCTCGTCTGAAAATCAAAGAAGGCAGGAGCAGGAAGAGTAACATGGACAACATGCCGTTTGTTAAAGATTAGTCGATACTGGAAAGGTGGTCCAGTCCTCTCAATGAACTCATGGGAAAACATAGAATCAAGATCTAAATATGAAGGAGGTAACTCCATGTCACCCTCACGAATGTCTACATCAAGAAAATTAGCTAAGCGGGTTGCATAAATTCCTCCAAAGAAATCTTCGTTATGTCTATTATGATGCAACCTACGAGCTACAATGGCTCCCATATGATAAGATTGGTCCCCTAACACAGCACTTCTGAGAATGCTGAGATCAGGGGCACACATGTGACATGCTTCATCCTTAGCATTTATGCATCTACCAATGAAGAGAGCAAAGTAATGTATAGCAGGAAAGTGAATGCTCCCTATAGTGGCCTGCGCTATATCTCTAGATTCCCCCACAGTTATTCTAGCAAAAAAAGTCTCTGTATTCAGATTTAGGGGGATCCCTGATACTACCCCAAGATGGAAGTTTGCATGCAAAAGTGAAATCCTCTAAGTCCATGGTATAAGATTTGTCATAAAGGTCAAACATGACTGAAGGAGAATTACGCGAAGATGAAAACTCAAATCTCCCCACAAATGAACTTGTGAGATCACGATACTGGGGGCATTTATCAGCTTCAAAGACCTCAAGACCGGCATTACGCAAATATGCGTAGAATTCTTCTTTAATTCCCACTTGATTCATAAAAATTTTCGAAGGCCATTCACAGGGCCTCACGAGAGCGTCTCTTGGTGGTTCCTCGTCACCATCACGCATTGCAAGCCTGGGACCTTGCTTCCATGAAGAACCACCTTGGAACATCTTCCTAAGCATATTGTTTTCTCCGAAAAATAATTCTAAAATTTTTAGTAACTTCAAACAAAAGTGAACCAACTTCAATAAAACTGATAGCAACTACTCATACAAGTGCCTAGAGCATATATCAAGCATTACAACTACTGGGAACCATATGAATTTGACATGCAAGCTCAAGAACATGGTCACCTATGCAGCACAAATTTGCAATGAATAAAGCACTAGAACAAAAACTAATTGGACCAATGGAGGAGTCACATACCAAGGAACAATCTCCCCAAGCAGTTTTGCGAGAGGTGCTTTGAGCAAGGAGATCGAAAGTCACAGCAAAAGAGGCTGGAACACGAGCTTGAGTTGGTTTTTCGGGTTTGTGTGAGACAGAGGAAGAAGATGGGTGCAGGGATAAGTGGAGGAGGGCCACCGTGGGCCCACGAGGCAGGGGGGCGCGCCCAGGGGGGTAGGGCGCACCCTCCACCCTCGTGGCCAGGTGGCAGCTCCCCCCGCGGTAATTTTTTCACTAAAAATCCTAAAATATTCCCGACAAAATCATATTAAATTGGCATGGCATTCTGAGGACTTTTATTTTCGGGATATTTTTATATTGCACGGATAAATCAGGAAACAAACAGAAAAATACTATTTTACTTTATTTCTACTAAGTAACAGAAAATATAAAGAGGGTACAGAAGGTTGTGCTTCTAGTTTCATCCATCTCATGCTCATCAAAAAGAATCCACTATGTTAACAAACTCATTCCGATAATCATGGAACCGGAGAAATTTCGAATAACACTATGTTACCTCAACGGGGATATGAACATCCCCAATAATAAGTATATCATATTTCTTCTTGACAGCAGGGAGAGGAAATTCAAAACCTCCAAATATAATCGATGGAATTTTTCCAATAGAGTTGATACTATGAACTTGAGGTTGTTTCCTCGGAAAGTGTACCGTATGCTCATTACCATTAACATGAAAAGTGACATTGCCTTTGTTGCAATCAATAACAGCCCCTGCAGTATTAAGGAAAGGTCTTCCAAGAATAATAGACATACTATCATCCTCGGGAATAGCAAGAATAACAAAGTCCGTTAAAATAGTAACGTTTGCAACCACAACAGGCACATCCTCACAAATACCGACAGGTATAACAGTTGATTTATCAGCCATTTGCAAAGATATTTCAGTAGGTGTCAACTTGTTCAAGTCAAGTCTACGATATAAAGAGAGAGGCATAACACTAACACCGGCTCCAAGATCACATAAAGCAGTTTTAACATAATTTCTTTTAATGGAGCATGGTATAGTAGGTACTCCTGGATCTCCAAGTTTCTTTGGTATTCCACCCTTAAAAGTATAATTAGCAAGCATGGTGGAAATTTCAGCTTCCGGTATCTTTCTTTTATTTGTAACAATATCTTTCATATATTTAGCATAAGGATT
This sequence comes from Triticum aestivum, assembly GCF_018294505.1. Classification (NCBI taxonomy): domain Eukaryota; kingdom Viridiplantae; phylum Streptophyta; class Magnoliopsida; order Poales; family Poaceae; genus Triticum; species Triticum aestivum. Next base: position 750,739,899 of record NC_057803.1, read on the forward strand.
CATTTTGAGCATACTAGTCAATCGCATACGCAAAAAGATGGGTCTAATCATTTCAGCAAAGCGCTCAAAATCCTCATCATCCTTTTTCTTGGATGGTTTGGGAGGAAAAGGCATGGGTTTCTGAACCCATGGTTCCCTTTCTTTACCATGTTTCCTAGCAATGAAGTCTCTTTTATCATAACGTTGATTCTTTGATTGTGGGTTATCAAGATCAACAGCAGGTTCAACTTCTACATCATTATCATTACTAGGTTGAGCATCATTATGAACATCATCATTAACTTTTTTACTAGGTTCATGTTCATTACCAGATTGTGTTTCAGCATCAGACATAGAGATATCATTTGGATTATCAGGTGGTTCAGCAATAGGTTCACTAGAAGTTTGCACAGTTCTATCATTTTTCTTTTTCTTCCTCTTAGAAGAACTAGGCATATCAATATTATTTCTCTGAGAATCTTGCTCGATTCTCTTAGGGTGGCCTTCAGGATACAAAGGTTCCTGAGTCATTCTACCAGTTCTAGTAGCCACTCTAACAACATAATCATTTTTCTTACTATTCATTTCATCAAGCACTCCTTTCTGAGCTTTAAGTACTTGTTCTACTTGAGTGGTAACCATAGAAGCATGTTTGCTAACAAGTTTAAGTTCACCTCTAATATCATCCATATAATCACTCAGGCCTTTAATCATAATGGTATTCTGTTTTAATTGTCTACCAAAATAAGCATTAAAGTCATCTTGCTTAAGCATAAAGTTATCAAACTCATCCAAGCACTGACTAGCAATTTTAGTAGGAGGGATTTCAGCTTTATCATATCTATAGAGAGAATTTACCTTTACTACCTGTGTCGGGATATCGGGAGGTTCTTCAGTAAATAAGTAATTGAGATCATATACTTCTTCAACAGGCGGTAAATTAAGACCATGTATTTCTTCAATAGGAGGTAAATTCTTAACATCTTCAGCTTTAATACCTTTTTCTTTCATGGATTTCTTTGCCTCTTGCATATCTTCGGGACTGAGAAATAGAACACCTCTCTTCTTCGGAGTTGGTTTAGGAATAGGCTAAGTAATTGGCTCAGGAGCTGGCTCGGGAGGTGCCCAATTATTTTCGTTTGCCAACATATTATTTAATAGAATTTCAGCTTCATCAAGTGTTCTTTCCTTGAAAAGAGAACCAGCACAACTATCCACGTAATCTCTGGAAGCATCAGTTAGTTCATTAAAAAAGATATCAAATATTTCAGGTTTCTTAAGAGGATGATCAGGCAAAGCATTAAGTAACTTGAGAAGCCTCCCCCAAGCTTGTGGGAGACTCTCTTCTTCAATTTGCACAAAATTATATATATCCCTCAAAGCAGCTTGTTTCTTATGAGCAGGGAAATATTTAGCAGAGAAGTAATAAATCATATCCTGGGGACTTTGCACACAACCAGGATCAAGAGACTTAAACCATTTCTTAGCATCACCCTTTAATGAGAACGCAAATATTTTGAGTAAATAAAGGTAGTGTGATCTCTCATTATTATTAAACAGGGCAGCTATATCATTTAACTTATGAAGATGTGCCACAACAGTTTCATATTCATAGCCATAAAAAGGATCAGATTCAGCAAAAGTAATTATATCTGGATCAACAGAGAAATCATAATAATCCTGATCGGGAACACAGATAGGTGAAGTAGCAAAAGCAGGGTCGGGTCTCATCCAATCTCTAAAAGATTCTTTACTCCATTTAACTAGCAACCTCTTAAATTCATATCTATCCTGGCAAGCAAGAATGGCTGCAGTAGATTCAACATCGAAAAGATAGCCCTCAGGAATAGCAGGCATATTATCATCATTACTAACATCATCATGTTCAGTTTCAATAATTTCTCTTTCTCTAGACCTAGAAATTTGTTCATCTAGAAATTCACCAAGGGGCACAGTAGTATCAAGCATAGGAGTAGTTTCATCATAAGTATCATGCATAGCAGAAGTGGTATCATCAATAACATGCGACATATCGGAACGAATAGCAGAAGCAGGTTTAGGTGTCGCTAGCTTACTCATAACAGAAGGTGAATCAAGTGCAGAGCTAGATGGCAGTTCCTTACCTCCCCTCGTAGTTGAGGGATAAATTTTTCATCTTAGCGTCTTTCAAGTTCTTCATAGTGTCCAGCAGATATAAATCCCAAGTGACTCAAAGAATAGAGCTATGCTCCCCGGCAACGGCGCCAGAAAAGGGTCTTGATAACCCACAAGTACAGGGGATCGCAACAGTTTTCGAAGGTAGAGTATTCAACCCAAATTTGTTGATTCGACACAAGGGGAGCCAAAGAATATTCTCAAGTATTAGCAGTTGAGTTGTCAATTCAACCACACCTGGAAACTTATTATCTGCAGCAAAGTGTTTAGTAGCAAAGTAATATGATAGTGGTGGTAACGGTAACAAAGTAAAGACAGCAAAAGTAATGTTTTTGGTATTTTTGTAGTGATGATAACAGTAGAAACGGAAAAGTAAATAAGCGTAAACCAGTATATGGAAAACTCGTAGGCACCGGATCAGTGATGGATAATTATGCCGGATGCGGTTCGTCATGTAACAGTTACAACATAGGGTGACACAGAACTAGCTCCAGTTCATCAATGTAATGTAGGCATGTATTCCGTATATAGTCATACTGTGCTTATGGAAAAGAACTTGCATGACATCTTTTGTCCTACCCTCCCATGGCAGCGGGGTCCTATTGGAAACTAAGGGATATTAAGGCCTCCTTTTAATAGAGAACCGGAACAAAGCATTAGCACATAGTGAATACATGAACTCCTCAAACTACGGTCATCACCGGGAGTGGTCCCGATTATTGTCACTTCGGGGTTGCCGGATCATAACACATAGTAGGTGACTATAGACTTGCAAGATAGGATCAAGAACACACATATATTCATGAAAACATAATAGGTTCAGATCTGAAATCATGGCACTCGGGCCCTAGTGACAAGCATTAAGCATATCAAAGTCATAGCAACATCAATCTCAGAACATAATGGATACTAGGGATCAAACCCTAACAAAACTAACTCGATCACATGATAAATCTCATCCAACCCATCACCGTCCAGCAAGCCTACAATGGAATTACTCACGCACGGCGGTGAGCATCATGAAATTGGTGATGCAGGATGGTTGATGATGACGACGGCGACGAATCCCCCTCTCCGGAGCCCCAAACGGACTCCAGATCAGCCCTCCCGAAAGAGATTAGGGCTTGGCGGCGGCTCCGTATCGTAAAATGCGATGAAACTTTCTCTCTGATTTTTTTCTCCCCGAAAGCCAATATATGGAGTTGGAGCGTCAGAGGGCCACCATGGGGCCCACGAGGTAGGGGGCGCGCCTAGGGGGGAGGAGCGCGCCCCCACCCTCGTGGATAGGGTGTGGGCCCCCTGGTCTTCATCTTTGGCGAGGATTTTTTATTATTTATTCTAAGATATTCCGTGGAGTTTCAGGTCATTCCGAGAACTTTTGTTTTCTGCACATAAAACAACACCATGTCAATTCTGCTGAAAACAGCGTCAGTCCGGGTTAGTTCCATTCAGATCATACAAGTTAGAGTCCAAAACAAGGGCAAAAGTGTTTGGGAAAGTAGATACGACAGAGACGTATCAACTCCCCCAAGCTTAAACCCTTGCTTGTCCTCAAGCAATTCAGTTGACAAACTGAAAGAGAAAAAGAAAGAAATTTACAAACTCTTTTTGCTCTTGTTGTTGTAAACATGAAAAGCCAGCATTCAAGTTTCAGCAAATATTATGAACTAACCATACTCACAATAACACGTAGGTCTCATAATTACTCATATCAATAATATAATCAGCTAGCAAGCCATAATAATAGAACTCAGATGACAACTTTTTCTCAAAATAATCATAACATGATATTACGAAATGGTATCTCGCTAGCCCTTTCTGAGACCGCAAAACATAAATGCAGAGCACCTTTAAAGATTCAAGGACTGACTAAACATTGTAATTCATGGTAAAAGAGATCCAGTCAAGTCATACCCAATATAAACCAATCATAATGAATGCAAACGACAATGTGCTCTCCAGCGGGTGCTTTTTAATAAGAAGGGTGATGATTCAACACAAAAGTAAATGGATAGGCCCTTCGCAGAGGGAAGCAGGGATTTGTAGAGGTGCCAGAGCTCGGTTTTGAAATAGAGATAAATTATATTTTGAGCGGCATACTTTCACTGTCAACGCAACAACTATGAGATGGTTGTATCTTCCATACTACATGCATTATAGGCAGTTCCCAAACAGAATGGTAAAGGTTTATACTCCCCCTCCTCCACAAGCATCAATCCATGGCTTGATCGAAACAACGAGTGCCTCCAACATTCAACGGGTCCCAGGGGGAGCTTTGCTTAATTATTTTGATTTTCTTTGATCTTTTTGGATCATGGGACTGGGCATCCCGGATACCATCCATTTTCTCATGAATGAGGAGCGGAGTCCACTCCTCTTGAGAATAGCCCACCTAGCATGGAAGATATAGGCAGCCCTAGTTGCACATGAGCTGCTCGAGCATACAAAACAGAATTTCATTTGAAGGTTTGGAGTTTGGCACATACAAATTTACTTGGAACGACAGGTAGATACCGCATATAGGAAGGTATAGTGGACTCATATGGAACAACTTTGGGATTTAAGGAGTTTGGATGCACAAGCAGTATTCCCGCTTAGTACAGGTGAAGGCTAGCAAAAGACTGGAAAGCGACCAACTGAGAGAGCGACAACAGTCGTAAACATGCATTAAAATTAATTTACACCAAATATAAGCATGAGTAGGATATAATCCACCATGAACATAAATATCATGAAGGCTATGTTGATTTGATTCAACTACATGCGTGAACATGTGCCAAGTCGAGTCACTCTATTCATTCAAAGGAGGATACCATCCTATCATACCACATCATAATCATCTCAATAGCATGTTGGCACGCATGGTAAACCATTATAACTCATAGCTAATCAAGTGCGGCACAAGCAACTATAATCTCTAAATGTCATTGCAAATATGTTTACTTCATAATAGCTGAATCAGGAACGATGAATCATCATATTTACAAAAACAAGAGAGGTCGAGTTTATACCAACTTTTCTCATCCCAATAAGTCCATAATATATCATCGTTATTGCCTTTCACTTGCACGACCGAACGGTGTGTATAATAATAAGAGTGCACGTGCATTGGACTAAGCTGGAATCTGCAAGCATTCAACTCAAGAGAGAAGACAAGTAATATGGGCTCTGAGTTAAATAAACGATCATGCATATGAGAGCCACTAAGCATTTTCAATATGGCCTTCTCGACCCCCAAAGAAAGGAAAAAGAAATAAAAACTATTTACACAGGAAAGCTCCCAACAAGTAAGAAGAAGAACGGGAAATATTTTTGGGTTTTCTATTTAATTATTACTACTACAGCAGGAAGAAATAAACTACTACTAATTTTTTGGTTTTTCTAAGGTTTATTAAACACACAAGAAGAAAGCAGGAAAAAGGAAAATACACTAGCATGGATATTACAGTGAAAGAGTATGAGCACCGACATCTAGCAATGAGTGTGTGTGAACATGAATGTAATGTCGGTGGGAAATACGTACTCCCCCAAGCTTAAGCTTTTGGCCTAAGTTGGTCTATTGCCAGGGATAGCCTGGCTGATACCCATAGGTGTAGCTAGGGTCGTACAGTGATGCAGCGGCTACCGCCTCGTGAGCAGCAGCATGGCGTCGAGCTGCCTCCGCTCTCCTCTCGTACTCATCTGCCTCCTCTTTGGTAATAATATATCTTCCTCTCGTCTGAAAATCAAAGAAGGCAGGAGCAGGAAGAGTAACACGGACAACATGCCGTTTGTTAAAGATTAGTCGATACTGGAAAGGTGGTCCAGTCCTCTCAATGAACTGATGGGAAAACATAGAATCAAGATCTAAATATGAAGGAGGTAACTCCATGTCACCCTCACGAATGTCTACATCAAGAAAATTAGCTAAGCGGGTTGCATAAATTCCTCCAAAGAAATCTTCGGTATGTCTATTATGATGCAACCTACGAGCTACAATGGCTCCCATATGATAAGATTGGTCCCCTAACACAGCACTTCTGAGAATGCTGAGATCAGGGGCACACATGTGACATGCTTCATCCTTAGCATTTATGCATCTACCAATGAAGAGAGCAAAGTAATGTATAGCAGGAAAGTGAATGCTCCCTATAGTGGCCTGCGCTATATCTCTAGATTCCCCCACAGTTATTCTAGCAAGAAAGTCTCTGTATTCAGATTTAGGGGGATCCCTGATACTACCCCAAGATGGAAGTTTGCATGCAAAAGTGAAATCCTCTAAGTCCATGGTATAAGATTTGTCATAAAGGTCAAACATGACTGAAGGAGAATTACGCGAAGATGAAAACTCAAATCTCCCCACAAATGAACTTGTGAGATCACGATACTGGGGGCATTTATCAGCTTCAAAGTCCTCAAGACCGGCATTACGCAAATATGCATAAAATTCTTCTTTAATTCCCACTTGATTCATAAAAATTTTCGAAGGCCATTCACAAGGCCTCACGAGGGCGTCTCTTGGTGGTTCCTCGTCACCATCACGCATTGCAAGCTGGGACCTTGCTTCCATGAAGAACCACCTTGGAACATCTTCCTAAGCATATTGTTTTCTCCGAAAAATAATTCTAAAATTTTTAGTAACTTCAAACAAAAGTGAACCAACTTCAATAAAACTGATAGCAACTACTCATACAAGTGCCTAGAGCATATATCAAGCATTACAACTACTGGGAACCATATGAATTTGACATGCAAGCTCAAGAACATGGTCACCTATGCAACACAAATTTGCAATGAATAAAGCACTAGAACAAAAACTAATTGGACCAATGGAGGAGTCACATACCAAGGAACAATCTCCCCAAGCAGTTTTCCGAGAGGTGCTTTGAGCAAGGAGATCGAAAGTCACAACAAAAGAGGCTGGAACACGAGCTTGAGTTGGTTTTTCGGGTTTGTGTGAGACAGAGGAAGAAGATGGGTGCAGGGATAACTGGAGGAGGGCCACCGTGGGCCCACGAGGCAGGGGGGCGCGCCCAGGGGGTAGGGCGCGCCCTCCACCCTCGTGGCCAGGTGGCAGCTCCCCCCGCGGTAATTTTTGCACTAAAAATCCTAAAATATTCCCGAAAAAATCATATTAAATTGGCATGGCATTCTGAGGACTTTTATTTTCAGGATATTTTTATATTGCACGGATAAATCAGGAAACAGACAGAAAAATACTATTTTACTTTATTTCTACTAAGTAACAGAAAATATAAAGAGGGTACAGAAGGTTGTGCTTTTAGTTTCATCCATCTCATGCTCATCAAAAAGAATCCACTAACAAGGTTGATCAAGTCTTGTTAACAAACTCATTCCGATAATCATGGAACCGGAGAAATTTCGAATAACACTATGTTACCTCAACGGGGATATGAACATCCCCAATAATAAGTATATCATATTTCTTCTTGACAATAGGGAGAGGAAATTCAAAACCTCCAAATATAATCGATGGAATTTTTCCAATAGAGTTGATACTATGAACTTGAGGTTGTTTCCTCGGAAAGTGTACCGTATGCTCATTACCATTAACATGAAAAGTGACATTGCCTTTGTTGCAATCAATAACAGCCCCTGCAGTATTAAGGAAAGGTCTTCCAAGAATAATAGACATACTATCATCCTCGGGAATATTAAGAATAACAAAGTCCGTTAAAATAGTAACGTTTGCAACCACAACAGGCACATCCTCACAAATACCGACAGGTATAGCAGTTGATTTATCAGCCATTTGCAAAGACATTTCAGTAGGTGTCAACTTGTTCAAGTCAAGTCTACGATATAAAGAGAGAGGCATAACACTAACACCGGCTCCAAGATCACATAAAGCAGTTTTAACATAATTTCTTTTAATGGAGCATGGTATAGTAGGTACTCCTGGATCTCCAAGTTTCTTTGGTATTCCACCCTTAAAAGTATAATTAGCAAGCATGGTGGAAATTTCAGCTTCCGGTATCTTTCTTTTATTTGTAACAATATCTTTCATATATTTAGCATAAGGATTCATTTTGAGCATACTAGTCAATGCATACGCAAAAAGATGGGTCTAATCATTGCAGCAAAGCACTCAAAATCCTCATCATCCTTTTTCTTGGATGGTTTGGGAGGAAAAGGCATGGGTTTCTGAACCCATGGTTCCCTTTCTTTACCATGTTTCCTAGCAATGAAGTCTCTTTTATCATAACGTTGATTCTTTGATTGTGGGTTATCAAGATCAACAGCAGGTTCAACTTCTACATCATTATCATTACTAGGTTGAGCATCATTATGAACATCATCATTAACTTTTTTACTAGGTTCATGTTCATTACCAGATTGTGTTTCAGCATCAGACATAGAGATATCATTTGGATTATCAGGTGGTTCAGCAATAGGTTCACTAGAAGTTTGCACAGTTCTATCATTTTTCTTTTTCTTCCTCTTAGAAGAACTAGGCATATCAATATTATTTCTCTGAGAATCTTGCTCGATTCTCTTAGGGTGGCCTTCAGGATACAAAGGTTCCTGAGTCATTCTGCCAGTTCTAGTAGCCACTCTAACAACATAATCATTTTTCTTACTATTCATTTCATCAAGCACTTCTTTCTGAGCTTTAAGTACTTGTTCTACTTGAGTGGTAACCATAGAAGCATGTTTGCTAACAAGTTTAAGTTCACCTCTAATATCATCCATATAATCACTCAAGCGTTTAATCATAAAGGTATTCTGTTTTAATTGTCTACCAAAATAAGCATTAAAGTCATCTTGCTTAAGCATAAAGTTATCAAACTCATTCAAGCACTGACTAGCAATTTTAGTAGGAGGGATTTCAGATTTATCATATCTATAGAGAGAATTTACCTTTACTACCTGTGTCGGGATATCGGAAGGTTCTTCAATAAATAAGTAATTGAGATCATATACTTCTTCAACATGCGGTAAATTAAGACCATGTATTTCTTCAATAGGAGGTAAATTCTTAACATCTTCAGCTTTAATACCTTTTTCTTTCATGGATTTCTTTGCCTCTTGCATATCTTCAGGACTGAGAAATAGAACACCTCTCTTCTTCGGAGTTGGTTTAGGAATAGGCTAAGTAATTGGCTCGGGAGCTGGCTCGGGAGGTGCCCAATTATTTTCATTTGTCAACATATTATTCAATAGAATTTCAGCTTCATCTGGTGTTCTTTCCCTGAAAAGAGAACCAGCACAACTATCCAGCTAATCTCTGGAAGCATTAGTTAGTCCATTATAAAAGATATCAAATATTTCAGGTTTTCTTAAGAGGATGATCAGGCAAAGCATTAAGTAACTTGAGAAGCCTCCCCAAGCTTGTGGGAGACTCTCTTCTTCAATTTGCACAAAATTATATATATCCCTCAAAGCAGCTTGTTTCTTATGAGCAGGGAAATATTTAGCAGAGAAGTAATAAATCATACCCTGGGGACTTTGCACACAACCAGGATCAAGAGAATTAAACCATTTCTTAGGATCACCCTTTAATGAGAACGCAAATATTTTGAGTAAATAAAGGTAGTGCGATATCTCATTATTAGTAAACAGGGAAGCTATATCATTTAACTTACGAAGATGTGCCACAACAGTTTCAGATTCATAGCCATAAAAAGGATCAGATTCAACCAAAGTAATTATATCTGGATCAACAGAGAAATCATAATAATCCTGATCGGGAACACAGATAGGTGAAGTAGCAAAAGCAGGGTCGGGTCTCATCCAATCTCTAAAATATTCTTTACTCCATTTAACTAGCAACCTCTTAAGTTCATATCTATCCTGGCAAGCAAGAATGGCTGCAGTAGATTCAGCATCGAAAAGATAGCCCTCAGGAATAGCAGGCATATTATCATCATTACTAACATCATCGTGTTCAGTTTCAATAATTTCTCATTCTCTAGACCTAGAAATTTGTTCATCTATAAATTCACCAAGGGGCACAGTAGTATCAAGCATAGAAGTAGTTTCATCATAAGTATCATGCATAGCAGAAGTGGTATCATCAATAACATGCGACATATCGGAACGAATAGCAGAAGCAGGTTTAGGTGTCGCTAGCTTACTCATAACAGAAGGTGAATCAAGTGCAGAGCTAGATGGCAGTTCCTTACCTCCCATCGTAGTTGAGGGATAAATTTTCATCTTAGCGTCTTTCAAGTTCTTCATAGTGTCCAGCAGATATAAATCCCAAGTGACTCAAAGAATAGAGCTATGCTCCCCGGCAACGGCGCTAGAAAAGGGTCTTGATAACCCACAAGTACAAGGGATCGCAACAGTTTTCGAAGGTAGAGTATTCAACCCAAATTTGTTGATTCGACACAAGGGGAGCCAAAGAATATTCTCAAGTATTAGCAGCTGAGTTGTCAATTCAACCACACCTGGAAACTTATTATCTGTAGCAAAGTGTTTAGTAGCAAAGTAATATGATAGTGGTGGTAACGGTAACAAAGTAAAGACAGCAAAAGTAATGTTTTTGGTATTTTTGTAGTGATGATAACAGTAGAAACGGAAAAGTAAATAAGCGTAAACCAGTATATGGAAAACTCGTAGGCACCAGATCAGTGATGGATAATTATGCCGGATGCGGTTCGTCATGTAACAGTTACAACATAGGGTGACACAGAACTAGCTCCAGTTCATCAATGTAATCTAGGCATGTATTCCGTATATAGTCATACGTGCTTATGGAAAAGAACTTGCATGACATCTTTTGTCCTACCCTCCCATGGCAGCGGGGTCCTATTGGAAACTAAGGGATATTAAGGCCTCCTTTTAATAGAGAACCGGAACAAAGCATTAGCACATAGTGAATACATGAACTCCTCAAACTACGGTCATCACCGGGAGTGGTCCCGATTATTGTCACTTCGGGGTTGCCGGATCATAACACATAGTAGGTAACTATAGACTTGCAAGATAGGATCAAGAACACACATATATTCAGGAAAACATAATAGGTTCAGATCTGAAATCATGGCACTCGGGCCCTAGTGACAAGCATTAAGCATATCAAAGTCATAGCAACATCAATATCAGAACATAATGGATACTAGGGATCAAACCCTAACAAAACTAACTCGATCACATGATAAATCTCATCCAACCCATCACCGTCCAGCAAGCCTACAATGGAATTACTCACGCACGGCGGTGAGCATCATGGAATTGGTGATGGAGGATGGTTGATGATGACGACGGCGACGAATCCCCCTCTCCGGAGCCCCGAACGGACTCCAGATCAGCCCTCCCGAGAGAGATTAGGGCTTGGCGGCGGCTCCGTATCGTAAAACGTGATGAAACTTTCTCTCTGATTTTTTTCTCCTTGAAAGCCAATATATGGAGTTGGAGTTGGCATCGGAGGGCCACCAGGGGGCCCACGAGGTAGGGGGGCGCGCCTAGGGGGGAGGGGCGCGCCCCCACCCTCGTGGACAGGGTGTGGGCCCCCTGGTCTTCATCTTTGGCGATGATTTTTTATTATTTATTCTAAGATATTCCATGGAGTTTCAGGTCATTCCGAGAACTTTTGTTTTCTACACATAAAACAACACCATGGCAATTCTGCTGAAAACAGCGTTAGTCCGGGTTAGTTCCATTCAAATCATACAAGTTAGAGTCCAAAACAAGGGCAAAAGTATTTGGAAAAGTAGATACGATGGAGACGTATCATGTAGGTCTGCCACTGTGAGCCTAGAATTGCTGATGTGAATCCCCAAATATTTGGTGAGGAAGGAGCCTAGTCTACAGTTAAGCCTGTCGGCCATACCTTGGCACTCCTCCTGGGAGTAGCCAAGGATCATCACCTCGCTCTTGTCGAAGTTGGTCGTGAGGCCCGACATCTGCTCAAAGTAGAGGAGGAGGAATTTAAGGTTGGTGATGTCAGAGTCTGAACCCTCGATCATGATGATGGTGTCATCTGCGTACTGTAGGAGGGAGACCCCTCCCCCTCCCACCAGATGAGGTACCACCCCTTGGATATGACCAGCAGCCTTGGCCTTATCAAGGATAGTTGCTAGGGCATCGACCACCATGTTGAAAAGGAACAGAGAGAAGGGATCACCCTGGCGTACCCCACATAGGGTGGGGAAGTAGGGTCCAATCTTGTCGTTGATGTTTACTGCGGTCCGACTGCACGAGACTAGCTGCATGACGCGGTGACCCAACGATCGTTGAAGCCCTTGCGGAGGAGGACTTCACGAAGAAAAGCCACCGAACCGTGTCATAGGCTTTATGGAAGTCAAGCTTCAAAAAGACCGCATGCTGGCGCTTTGCGTGGACTTCATGCAGGACTTCGTGGAACACCAACACCCCATCGAGAATGAACCAGCCCTGGATGAAGGCAGATTGGTTGGGGTGGGTCATGGAGTTAGCCAGCAGGGTCACCCTATTGGCGTAGCCCTTCTCAAGGATCCAAAACATCACGTTGATCACCGTGATAGGGCGAAACTGGCGGATATCCGAAGCACCCGGGACCTTAGGGATTAGAGTAATAATTCCATAGTTGAGGCGCAGGTCCATGGATCCCACATAGAACTCATTAAATAGCACCATAACCTCGGGCTTGATAGCTTGCCAGAAGGTATGGAAGAATTTCACCGGGAGACCATCTGGTCCGGAACTGAGGAAGGGTTCATGCCCTTAATCGCGGCGAGGACCTCTTCCTCCCTGAAGGGGGCTATAAGGGCCTCATTGTCCATAGTCGAGACCAGCTGGCAACCCAACCAAGTATCTAAGGCCAGAGAGGCGCCACCCCGAGGGGTAGAGGAAATAGGGCTTTATAAAAGCCGTCGACGTGGGCGCGGATCTCCGTGGGTCGGAGGAGGATGGTGTCCCCATCCCATAGGCAGTGGACGGAGTTGCGACGTCGCCTACCGTTGGCGATTGCTTGGAAGTAAGCGATGCTAAAATCCCCACGGAGCACCCACTGTTGGGTGCCCCATTGGTGCCAATAGGCCTCCTCGTCGGTGTATATGACCGATAGCTGGTCTTCGAGCTCATAGCGCCCGGTGGTGTCTGCCCGGGCGTCTAGGGCTTGAATGGATGCTAGCAGAGTGGATTTTCGCTCCCTAAGGTCCGGCCAAGGTTGGCCCCCCAACCATTCATGAACTGTAGGGACAGTTTATCACAAAACTTCCAGGTGTCAATCGCGGATAGGGACCTGTGCGGGCTTCCCCAGGCCTCCACCCACCGAGCGCCCACCGCGTCCACAAAGCCCGGTTGGTTTAGCCAGAATAGCTCAAACCGAAACCGGGGCGGGATGGGAGGGCGGTCGTAAGGTATAAATAATGTCCGATTTCGATTACAAGCAAGCAAACAAACAGTCACATATATTCATTTGTTGTTACAACATAATAATAACAACAAGAGTTTGGGTAACAATCAAGTGCGTAATAAAACCTAGTATGAAATAGAGTAGCAAAGTGTTGGCTCCCTGCTTGGATTATTATTATCAAGTTACATGACAATACCGGCCCCTTCAAAGTGTTCCACCGAAAAGAAATAAGGAGTAACACCGGCCTGCCATACAGACAGATATAGATACAGATACAGGTGCTCGTCCACAAACCTAACTTGTAAGCTTGCATAAGTAACTTGGATGGGCAAACAACAGATCAGCCGGAGGAGGAGGGTTGTTCCCCATTTTCCTTGCTGTGGTAAAATCTTATGCCCTCTGGGGAAGGATGGATACAGGAGATATCGAAGCAAGGGAGGAAGCAAGCAAGGCTAAAGATGAATAGCCGCCATATATGTATGTATGTATATAGTTGAAGATGATTGCGATGATGAAATAACCAATCAATTAACCTGCAAATCAAGACGACGGTTGGTACAAGTAAGTGTACGTGTCAGTTTTGACTTTCGGTTTGAATTATTTTTCGTCCTTGGCCGAAATGATCGAATTTCGGACATTTCAAATATTTCGGCAAAATCTCAGACGAAATTTCGCAAACAAAATTTGAATTTTTGGATGAAATTTGGTGAAATTTGAACAGAATTTGAAATGAAACAGAGCATAAGTACAGCAAGGCAAGAACCATCGGGAGAATTATACAATATTTAGCAAATAAGCTCTAGGGATTAATAAAACTGCATCCGTCCAACAACCATCAGCCTCCAACGTAACATTATAACAATACTAACATCAGTTCGAACCATCTTTGTCGCCCTTGATGCTGCTGCTGCTGCTCCGTGCTCCTGCCTGCATTGAACTGGTCCGCTCGTGCACGGTCACCTCCTTTGCCGCAGCAGTCGAGCACCATGCCGTAGCCTTGGAGAAACAACAGAGAGGAGGTGGCTGAGGTGGAGGAAGCTAGGGGACACTGGAGGTGGGGCGCCTTGGCCGGAGAACCAAAAGAGCCCTGTGCGCGGCGGCGGTGGCGCACACAGGAGGAGAACGAGAGGAAAAGATCTTTCTAGGGTTAGGCCGCTCGGTCTCCTCGTTTTGTATCACCCGATCCACAGTAGGAACTCGCTGGAAGCTGGGCTGGGCCAAAAAAATTTAAATTGGGCCAAAATTTTTGGCCGACAGAGACATATGCCGGGCCCTAGCGAAATGGCCGAAATTCGGCCGAAATTGGTTTTTTCGGCCGAAAATCAAAACACAAGGTCCCAAGGACCCAAGGTCGCTCAAGTGATCCTTGATCCACCATGGAATGCTCATGTGTTTTTTGCGTACAATTAGACCGCCCAAATCACTGCCAACACCAACATCATCCACTTGAATGGACAGGACCTCCCCAGCTAACTCGGACGCAAGATGACTAATCTTCCAAGCTTGGCGGATGCACTCAGGCACTAATCCTTCCAATTTCGAAAGTTGACTAACTTCCCAGGGTAGTACACTGACGAACACGCCTAATTTCTCCAGCTTCTTTAGCACCCCGATTTCCCTTGGTATCTTCATCACCCCTGTATCATGCAACATCAGATACTTCAAATTCTGCAGTTTCCAGATCTCACGAGGAAGCTGCGCGAGCTCCAAGTTCCGACTCAGGCCCAAGGTCTCTAAATGCTGCAGGTCACCGATTTCACTAGGTAGCTTTGTGATCCGTGACCTGCCCACCTCCAGCGTTTTTAGATACTGCAACTTCCCAATCTCCCGAGGTAGCTCTTTGAGCTTGGTGGCATGCAGGTTCAGATTCTCCAGATTCTGGAGGTTCCCGATTTCACGGGGTAGCTCTCCGAGCGTGCTGTTGTAACTCAAATCCAGTCTCCAAATGTTGCAGGTCTCCAATCACCCTGGGTAGCTCTGTCAGATTTTGGTTGTCACTCATGACTAGAGTCTTCAATTGTTGTAGGTCTCCAATCTGACTGGGTATCTCTGTGATCGATGTGAATCGTACCTGCAAAGTCTCCAAATACAGTAGCCTCGCTATTTCGGTATCTCACTAATTTTCGTCCCCTCTAGGCCGAATAGGTGCCTTATACGGAGCAGTGCACATATATCCTTCACATGATGATTCCCAAGAGCCTTTCTGACATTAAAATCCCGAAAATAACCAACAGGCAATTCAGGATACTGCTGATGATATTGAAGATCCAACACCCGAACACGTTCCAACTTCTCTAAAGGGACATATCTCTTAGCACCTTCAAAAACAACAAGAGATCGGGACCAGTCCATCGCACTGCCATCAACTCGATAATCGTCGATGCACAGCCGATGGTTTCCACATGCATTTGCCAATGTGATATCGGAACTGCAAGCAATGAAATTATCTTCACGCGATTTCCATCTAAGGAAATTTCGTATCACCGGATTCATTTGGTAGGCCTTGTCATATGCCCGCAGCATCGTCCAACCCTTGTTGCTAAGCTCTTCGAGATAATCTTTTGCTGCATCCACTTCATAAGTAAATCCTTCAGCGACCCATCGCATGACCAAATCATTCATGGGAAAACAGTAATTCTCAGGGTATATACTGCAGTACAACAAGCAGGTCTTCATCATATGGTGAGGAAGATCGTCATAGCCAAGCTGCAAGCTCTCTACCAACGGTTCAAACCCTGGAGTGTTCTGAATTCCACTTTGCTTAACTTGCTTCTCAATGATATCTTGCACATCACGTGCCTTTACATGTACCCCTAGTTGTTCTTGTTGCTCTCGGAGGACCATTGCCATTGCTGAAAACATGCAAAGTAGTGCTAACAGGACACCACCACACATGCGCACAATAGGATGGTCACAGTCAAAACCTTCTCCAACCATGTCAGGCTTCATCCGAGTGGCAATATCTTCCTCATCAGGTCTGTACATCCATCTTCTCTTTGTAGAACTCCATTCAGGATTGCTTATCGACAAGAGACTATATTTAGGATTCAGTCTGATGCTGATGTAGAGCTCGTTATTAGCGAAATCATCTCCTGTTACAGAATCAATGCGAGTTGTCATGACAATTCTACTGCCCAGATTATTTTGTGGAAGAGACTTGTTGATGATGTCCCATTTTCCACGATGCCATATGCCATCAATTATTACTAGGTACCTAAGGCAAGTTGGTTGCACAAGATAGTAATTAGTAGGCAGCTTGACCAAATTAAATTTAGAAATCCAGGACTGAAATCCTGAACCTGGCAGTAAATATTTCTAAAAGGATTAACTAAATTTAAACTTTAATAATAATTTGCACACCTTTTGTCATCTAGGAAATTCGATATGGCGTGGATAAGACCTTCCTCTGTCCTTGCTTGGGTGCCAGCAGGGGGTTCAGCTCCTACTTGCTTGAGAATGCTTGTGAGAACCTCCTTCATGTTGGGAGTTGGAGTGACGGACACAAAAGCCCGGGACTGGAACTTATTTCCAATCTCCCCATACACAAGGCTGGCAAGGGTTGTTGTGCCCACACCACCCATCCCAACAATGGATGCCATTTTGAACTGCGGCTGCGCCATTGTGCTCCCTTCTTGTCCTACCAGGTACCTAAGGCAAGTTGTTGATCACATTCAAAAGCTGATCCTCGGTCATCATCGATCCTCGTTTTTTTTTCAGTACAATAAAATTTACTCCCTCTGTAAAGAAATATAAGAGCGTTTAGATCACTATTTCTTTACGGAGGGAGTACTTATTACCTAACCTCATTGATATGCGCTTGTTTCGAGTTAGCTGCATCCATATTCTAGTGCTTTACCATTCTTTATTCTTGGCTGGTGTTTATCCAGTAATTTCCCTTTTTTAGCTTTTGCATTTAAATCAAAATATAATTCTAATGCTGACTCTTTATGCACAGTCTTGCTCGTCAATGTTCTCAACTTTGGTTGAAAACACGAGAAGAAATTGGTTATCCACTGGGCACTTACCAAGAGGCTAGTCTTGTATACCCCCATGTCTCTGAAAAGCTCAGCAGAAAGGTATTTAGTTTATATTGGCTATGTATTGCCGAATGTGTTATTTTTAAACATATAATGTTGTGAATGTACATGTCACAACATCCAACAAACACACCTTCTGACCTTGGACTTTGGTTTCTGTCATTTAGGAAGTGCTGGGGCAGGCACAGACGTTTGTTCTTGAAATAGGAACAGAAGAGTTGCCGCCCCATGATGTGGTAGAAGCAACTGAACAAGTAAGTTTCTATTTCAACATGGTTTTCCATCCTAGTGTAAACAACACAGTTATACTTGCTGAACATTTAAGTTATGATTCTGTCCTTTTGATCTTCCCCAGCTTGAGAAATCTCTAGTTCAAATACTAGGGAAGCGTAGACTGAGCCATGGGAAGGTGCTCTCCTATGGGACACCACGGAGATTAGCGGTATAACTACCAGCTTGACACTTCTATCTTACATTTAATTTCTCAACCAGCTTTCAATGGATTATTATATCATCATATTAGTCCCACGGGCACAGTGTTTGAACTTCTGATGCCTTGAGACAAAAATAAGCTTGATGAAATATCATATCCAGTGCAAAGTGCATGATGGAGAAACATGAAATCAGTCAGTAGGGTTATCTGTCCTTTCCTTAGTAGCAACAGAACTGTAGACAGAGTTAGAATATATCTTTTTTTTGTGTTGTATGTAAATTAATAGAAAATTGATAGGCTTTAAGAAGACGACATCTCTTAAAGAAGAGGTATCTTGGTAGTCATCTTTTACTAAATATGTTTGTTTTGTGCTGCTATACAAGTTTCAGCTTTATTTTGCAGGCTGTTGTTGAAAATCTAAGTCTGAAGCAAATGGAGGAAGAGGTTGAGTTACGCGGTCCGCCAGTTACAAAGGCATTTGACCAAGAGGGAAAAACCACTAAGGTTAGCTATCCAACGAGAAGCTGGACTTATCCCTGGTATCCTTCTGTTGCGTATTCCTTGGGTTTCTCTGGTTATCTGCCCTGTTTTTAATATTTCTCCATTCTATTTAGGCTGAGTAGGGATAATGTTTTGGAAGTCTTTCTCTCTGTTCTAATTCAGGAATATTTTTCTCTGTTCATTTTCAGGCTGCTGAGGGGTTTTGTCGGAAAAATAATGTTCCCTTAGATTCCTTATACAGAAAAATCGACGGTATGCAACTCATGCTTTTGCCTTCAGAAAGTTGGTTGCTCACTTCGAGCTCTATGTTTTGTTTTTCTGAAATTTTCATTTCTGTGGCATATTAGCATTTGTGTGTAGCTTATTGGGAAGGGATTTCTAGATTTCATCTCCCTTTCTTATTTCTGCTTGATCTACCTTGGAACCGATGATCCAAAGGTCCTTCGTTGTTCCCATGAAGGATTTCTAGCACAATGTTAGGTTCAACTCTCAATTCTTATTCTGCATAAACTATTTCATACCAAACAACTGGGGTACTATTTTGATTAGATTAATCCAATTCACAAACACAAATTGTAGGCCTGGTAACTTCACTCTACTTAATGAAAAGATGTGCAAACACGCTTGTTACATTCTCTAGAAAAAGCATGCTAACTCTGATTTACTGTATGGCTATATTGAGACTCTCCACTGAACTACATGTTTGAATCGTTTCCTGTTCTATGAAGAGGTCTGAACTTTGTTGAGCTTATTCTTTTCCAGGTAAAACAGAGTATATATATGCCCGTGTCAAAGAGTCTGCACGATACGCTGATGAGGTTAGTTTTCATTCTTCATATTTTTGACAGAATTATATCAGGAAAATGCAGTAAGTAGGGCCTTTGGTTGTTGATAAAAGCATATGATTCCTTGACACTTATTTCATCAACAGTATTTGCAAAAGAATTAAAAAGGTGTTCCTTGGTTCTGGGGGGTTTGAGGTACGAGCTTTTGGGTGGTGGGAATGAGAATGATAACCTGTCTGAATTTCTCTGTGGTACCTGCTTGTATTTCTTGTCAAGAAATCAGCCTTTAACTTGTTTAACAACTTTTGGAAAAATTTCTAGATTAAGAAAATTATAGGTACTCCATCACCCGACATTATTTATGATTTGTCAAGGAGCAAACTCCACAGTTCATAATAAACTTAGTGACATGTCCCGGTGCTGCCGCGTTAGTATTTTGTAGGATGAGAAACTATAATTGGCTATTTATGATTGGTGATAATTTAAATCTCGTGCTCAGCACGCTGTGCGGTGCAGCGTTCAGCATCTAGCACGCTAGAATGCATACTGTAGTTCCTGGCTTCCATTTTCTCTGCCCCTGTTCAACAACTGTAGCATGTGAATTGCAGGTCCTATCTGAAGATTTACCTACTATTATATCTGGCATTTCATTCCCCAAGTCAATGCGCTGGAACTCAAATGTACGTGTAGATCACATTTCAGGTTTAATTCATATTTGCATGCTATTTAAGTTTCTATTCCGTAACATTTGGGGGGTTATTTCACTTGCAGATTGTGTTTAGTCGCCCTGTACGCTGGATCATGGCACTTCATGGAGATCTTGTTGTGCCATTTTCTTTTGCTGGCATCTCAAGGTAATATTTTAGTGTGTGATACACTTAATTTATATTTTTTTAGTGTGATGATGTGCATAAAGATTAAATGGAATAAAACTCCTATGCCTTTTGTTGTGTGTTTTTCCGTACAAAAAATCTTAAAACCACCATGATTTGTTATTGGGACAGTGGGAGCCAGTCATGTGGCCTTCGTAACTCCTCTTTGGCGAATTTTAAGGTACAGATTGAGCAATCATGTGTATAAATTTATTTTTGTACTCCAGTTCTGACTTCTATTTTGAGATAAATATTGATGTGTAAACTGTCAAGCCATATCAAGTTACCCACATTGTATTGCCAAGATCGATATTGAAAGACTTTAGTTCCATTTCCCTTTTCAGGCTAATAATATCTGTCCTGGCTCTTGTTGCGGACAAAAACCATGTTAATTATAGTAAAATCTAATCAGTTAATGCTCTTGACAGAATCTCCCTCTGTTGAGAAAAAAAAGTGCTACTCCAGTGAACTAACTGCTGTGTCCTCTTTGGAGTATCTTATTTTCTGTAGAGGGATTTCACTCTTTGTTGTGTGACAGGCTAACAGATGTGGTTGCTATCTCCAATGTTCAGGTGGAAACTGCAGAATCATATTTGCACACTGTGGAAAAAGCTGGGATCGTGATTGATATGCAGGTGAGATAAGCAAATATAAGGCTTTCATATGCAGTCCGAGATCTCATGTTCTTTTTGCAGATCATTAACACATGCTCATTTGGTAGGTTCCATACCAGAATGTTATAATTTTGTGCGCAATCTGATTCACTTGAGAATATAATTTTGTGGGCTAACTTGTTTAGCCTACAGAAAACAAGGAAAAGATGCAATTGGCTGAAGGAGTATTCCGTTAATACTTTTAGTTAATTAGTACTCCAGGTTTCATTGTGCCTCAGTTTTTATATAACACTCCATTGCAGGAGCGCAGAGCTAAAATCTTGGATGACCCTAGTACATTGGCTAAAGGAGTTGATGGGGATTTCATTGCACCTGATAGCTTGCTGCAGGAGGTAGATGTTTTTTTTTGGCATATTGTTTTGGTTGAAACTGGAAGTTATCCTGAAACATTTGAAACCACAATGCAGGTTGTCAATCTTGTGGAGGCGCCTGTGCCCATTCTTGGACGATATGATGATTCCTTCCTAGAACTTCCGAAAGATGTGTTAACAACGGTATGCTCAGATTTGGACAGCGATGCCTATAAACTACACTACATTTTTTTGGTTCTGATGATGCAGGCACCAAATGATAAGTCCAATGACATGTTTTGTGCTTTAAGTATTACTCAACTGAAAGGAATTATCTCATAACATGCATGTTTTCTAATGAAAATTACAACTGCAGGTCATGCAGAAACACCAGAGGTATTTTCCTGTAACCTCCAAGTCTACAGGCGATCTGCTACCATATTTTATTACCGTGAGATGATTTCTGCACTTCTATATACTTTACAATTGGTTAGTGATTAGTCTTTGTTCTAATTCAGCATTTGTTGTTAGGTTGCTAATGGTTCTATTAGTGAAGAAGTGGTCCGTAAAGGCAATGAAGCTGTACTCAGGTTATGCAAAGGTCCAATGAAGATTTTCTGAATCATTATTTTACTGTGCAAATTTTCGTTTTAGAGCCAAAGTTTTGGCATGAACAAATAGTAGCACAGTCAAGTTACTAGCACTATTTTTGAATTGTTTTTCATCTTGGCCTCTGCCTTTTTTAATTTGTAAAGAGAACTTTAGACAAATATACATTCTGAATTGGCGTACAAATACAGGGCAAGGTATGAGGATGCCAAGTTCTTTTATAAGATGGATACACAAAAGAATTTGTCTGAATTCCGAGGCCAGCTGAAGAGCATTCTCTTTCATGTGAGTTATGCTGAATTTTCCTTGGTTTCTTGTGTTCTGCTTATTCTTATTTTATCTGCATCACATTGAATAGGAAAAACTTGGTACAATGCTCGACAAAACAGCGCGTGTTGAAAATGTTGTCGCAGAGGTGACCCTTGTTCTCGGGATAAATGAGGGGATGATCCCAGTTGTCAAAGATGCAGCTGCATTGGCTATGTCAGATCTTGCCACTTCCGTTGTTACGGAATTAACTTCACTCGCTGGAATTATGGCACGCCACTATGCTTCAAGGGACGGTCTTCCAGAAGAGGTACATTTGTTGCCAACTCTTAATAGGGAAAGTTAAGCTGGTCCTCAACTTTGGCTGAGCAAATTTTCATGTCAAAGATTGCAGAAGCACTATTCGAGATAACACTTCCAAGGTTCTCTGGCGATGTTTTACCAAAATCAGATGTTGGCATAGTCCTTGCGGTTGCTGATAGGTACTTCCTACACATATATTGACATCGTTAAACAGATGCTAAACTGAAAATAAAATAAAATGTTGCTATATTCGAGTCATAGCCCACTATTTAGAACTATGATATTCGGAGAACCTTGCTTCTGCTAATGATTTTTTTTCACAGATTGGACAGCCTAGTGGGTCTGTTTGGAGCTGGATGTCAGCCAAGTTCTTCGAACGATCCATTTGGACTGAGAAGGATCTCTTATGGATTGGTAAGGGGAGCTGAAACTGTAAATATCATTACATATATAATATTTTTTATACAGGTACAAGTATTAGTTGATAATATATTTTATACAGGTTCAAATATTGGTTGATAATAAGAAGAACTTTGACCTCACGAAGGCCTTGACCTTGGTGGCACAGGTGCAGCCTATAAGAATAGACAATGACGTTATAAATGAGGTCAGTATATATTTCAGATCATCACTATGTTACTATGTTCATATGAGTACATGGTTTTTGACAACTCTGATCAAATTTATTCTTAGGTAGTGCAATTTGTAACACGGAGACTGGAACAACTTTTGGTATGTATCTCCTTCACCTGTAATGACAATAGAGTTATTACTTATTACACATAAGGCTGTTCTTCTCCGAGATTCTTGTATTCTACCCTCTTGGGATGTACTGAGAAAGAAATATAAGATACACCCTCTGTTCCATACTACACTAGAACTTTGCGTAATTCTTGTTGTGGTTTTAGTTCAGATGAAGTACATAGACTATATGTGAGTAAATTTCATGTCTTTTGAAATGACTCGTTTGTTCCTCATTTTTCATCAGGTGGATGAGGGAATTAACTATGAAATAGTTCGGTCGGTGCTTATGGAGCGTGCGAACTGCCCTTATCTGGCATCACAAACGGCAGCTGAAGTAAGAAATTATAGTTTTCAAGTTTTATGTGCTTAGCACCTCTGCTGAAATTTGTGGAAGCATCCTGGGTTTGTGGTGATGGTCTTGCTATGTGGAAACTGGCAGATGGAAGCATTTTCAAGAACTGAAGATTTCCCAAAAATCGTTGAGGCGTATTCCAGGCCAGTTCGAATTATACGTGGGAAGCAAATCGAGTCTGCTTGGGAGGTACTGGCTGTTTTTACGTAGACACGTGCCATCACAATTGAGTAACAAACTCAGAGCGCAGCTTGAATTAGGAGCTAAGCTTGCTGCTGTAGCATCTACTGACGACTTGCCTCACCATGAATGCAAATATGCAGGTTGACACAAGCGTATTCGAGAAGGACGAAGAAAAGGCCTTGTGGAGCGCCTATTTGGAGGCTGTCGACAAGATCCATCCTGGTAACAGAAGACTATATTCATTTCTCAAAGCGACATGTATCAGGTCCACACAGTTCATACAGCTCACCTCTGCGCTATTCTGTTCACCGCTCTTGCAGGTGTTGACGTCAAAACCTTCGTCGAGGCCTCCCTGCTTCTGATACAGCCTTTGGAAGATTTCTTCAACAATGTTTTTGTCATGGCGGTGAGAGTAGAAACTCTTTGTTTTCCAGATCTATTGTGATTCATATCATTTTACCGTTTGACGGTGTGTAGATGCACATGTGACTTTGCTGATTAACCTTTGTTTGTATCTCGTGATGGCGCCCATTGGACAGGAAGATGAGAAGATCCGCAACAACCGGCTGGCACTGCTACAAAAGGTTGCGAGTTTGACGAAGGGGATAGCCGACCTCTCGGCTTTACCAGGGTTTTAGTTAGCCTTGAAGCGAGCTGAGAGCGTGCGTCCCATTTTTGAGCTGGTGTCATTAAGTTGGAGCCATTTTTTTGTACTTTTGTTACTGGTCATTCATCTGGTGGAAACTTACTGGGAGAAGAATGAGAATGTAACTACAAGGGATCGTCTTTGATTGGAGGGTATCAGTTATGAGGTGTAACTACAAGACGAACCAATAGACAAAATGAGGTGTTGTTTATGCTAGTTGTTAAATGCATTTTCTTCTTCTGTGTTGTGTTGCTGACATTATCTGGGGTTGTCTTTGATTGGAGGATGGTGACCTAGAGAAAATTTATTTGGCATTCATTTAGATCTTACCAATTTCAAGCAGATCGGGCGGGCGCTCCTTGATGTTGAGATTTGTTAGTCGATGTATAACTTTGTTTGAAGAAGATTGAAATGTTTGCAGCTAGCCTTCCTTCCTTTTGTCTGTTGGTTCCTGGTCACTTTGGTTAATCTTGTAGCAAAAAATATCAGTTAGCTTTTGCCGGGTTGTTGTAGTTGTACTATAATCCGGGTCAGTAACATACGTAGTTGTTTTAGTAAGGGCACCTATGTATGTATGTTTGTACTCCTATGTATTAAACCAAAATGTTGCTGAATTCTTCCGGCAACAATGTCTGTGATGTGACTTGCTTTTTACCCGTGTATGATATGGTTGCGTTAAGTAAACTGAACCAAAGCCACTAGCTAATGTCAGACGGAACACGAGTATTGCAAGTGCAGTAAAAGAAGGAAAAACATGTTCAGCCTTTCCTTTATTTTCGGTTGAAGGTTACGACTCTCAAGAAATAAACAATTTCATCTAAAAGAATAAACAATTTGAAAGAAAAATCATGATTTCACACTCCTAGAGCAAATTAATCTATACCAAACTACGAGTAAATACATTTCAGAACAGCTGACTGAATATCATCGGGTCCAAATTGCTTTTTATTCAGAGTTTGAAAAATCTTGAACAAAAAAATAGGGCAAGCTAGAGACTGAATTCGATGTTCGAAAAGTAACTGAGAGCTCTGTTTTACTGAACAAATAAAGCTGGGTGATGGAGATGAAGACCGTAGAAAGCATCAAAACATTATTGGAACACAAATTACAACTGGAAATAACATCTAGTGACTAAAAACTCGGATGTTTCTGCAGGCACTTTCTCTGGAACTCATTCATGTCTTCTCTTTTTATATCATCATCAGCGGAGTGCTCCCAGGAAATTCAGACTGAGAATGAGACACAGCCCGCACTGCATGGAAATATGAACGGAAACTCTGTCATTCAATTCATGGAGCAAACTGGATAAAGTAAAAATTATAGTACAAAGCAAGGACAAGGTAAGTAACTTACTCATATCTTGAATGCATTGAACCTTTATTCAGTTCACCGTCTCAGCAAGCCATCACGGCACACAGAATTTGGTGGCCCCTGTATGGGCGTGTGGCAAACAAACTCCACACAGGCGGTTGCCCATCAGGGGTCCATGAATGAATCTCAACCACCTTTTCATCAGTAGAATTGATTGGACGCCCAATAACAATCAGCCGCTCACCACACGCTCGGAAACCCATGTCCCTGCCATCATTTTGCTTAGACTGTACAGGCAATTTGCCAAGAGTGATCCACCTGTTGTCGAGCTTATCATACTGCTTCAAATCATTATTCTCACTGTAATCAGCAGCATAAAGCTCATTGTTGACAACTGCAATGAGCGGAGGAGCATACCATGTTGACATGTTGACAACTTCAATGCTGAGCCCCTGAGCCATGTTGTCGATGACCCTCCATGACCGCCGGTTTAAGTCATACTCCTCACCGCTTGTCAATAGCTCGCGGCTACTGCTATTACCACCGATCACATAGAACCTGCCATCCATGAACGCACCAGAGCATCCGTACCTAGCCCTATTCATGCTGGGAAGGGGTGTCCAAGTATGTGTCTCCGAGTCATACATCTCTGCGGAGCTCAATACATTACCATAAGAAGAATCACCGCCTCCCGCGACATACGCCTTTTCACCGACACTTGCTGACCCAAACCTGTACCGCGGGGTGTTCATCTCATCCGCCAGCCCTGTCCATGAATTGGTAAGGATGCTGTATCTCAAGGCAACCCTTTCACTCCCAAACACCAGCAGCTCGGTTCCTACAGCGAGCGACTCCCAGAGGATGCATTGAGCCGGTGGCATCTTGGGCACTTGGATCCAGCGCCCAGTGGACGGGTCATAAGCCTCCCACTCCGGAGGATTATTACCGCAAGAGAGGTAGAGCCAGTGCTCTGCGATCCCGTTCTTGCGACGCAGGCGGTAGATGTCCCCGTTGCGAACCACGGAATTGAAATCACGGTTGAGGGAGGCGATGGCGCCATATTCCCACCTGGAGAGGCGGTGAAGGCAATAGATGAAGAGATCACGACCTATCACACCAATCATATTGCTCCATGACACCTCTCCACCACCATCAGCTCCCGCTCCTGACAAAAGTCGACAAATTAATAATTGACGGGTAATAACTTGTCACCTGAAGCCTGATGGCAAATTGTCTCTGTCAGAAAAGTATACCTGGAAATGGAACATCCATCGGGCAGGAAGTGGACTTCGGTGACCTTGCTGATATCCTGCAGATTACAACAACCATTTGAACAGTTAATTTAGGTAGAAGAATTGAAGAGTTACAACAACCATGTAGCTCGGCACTACCTTTTATCACCATGGGAACCAGAATCCACTTCATGTTGCACGTCAATTATAGGATTGCTCGGATGATTACTAACTACGCCGATCCTTGAGAGATACTTCACATCAGCAGCTGCACCCCCAAATTTAGCGGAGACCTCTCTAAGGCCTGTCATATGGTCGATGCTGATTAATGCAGTACCATGTCGATATTGTTTCCACTGCTCAGACTCCGAAAAAAGTTCAAGTCTTTGGTCCATTTGGGGGATGACGTCGAAAACGAGCCTGAGCTTCAAGAGATTAGGCATTGTGTCCGCCTCAAATCTTAGCCAAGCTATTCCACTCATGAACCTCAGCTTCAAGTACTTGAGAGCTGTGAGTCCAGCAGTCGTGCCAAAGATTATCTTAATATTAGGCGACTTCTCCACATACAACGACAGAACAGTGAGGGCAGGCAACCCTCTAAGAATATCAACATCATTTACTGACAGTCCATCCACTGCAATCTTCAGAATGCATAACTTGCCAAGTTGGATCGTCCACAAATGCATATTGCGAAATATGACGGGGCTGTGCGGTGAGACCTCAATTCTCTGGACATGGTGGGTAATTTTATCCAAAATCCACTCAACTCTTGCGTCTGATGCATCACCATAGCTAACCGAGGATCCGTGAGCCACCAGTTTTATACTTTTCAGGCTGTCATGTCCATACCTTAAATAATCCAGAGCATACATGCTTCTCTTCAGACGGTCGTAATCTGAAGAAAGTGGTGTAGAAATGCAAAGGTCCTGCAGGAGGTTCGGCCTGCAAAGGCTCGGATCGTCACCGATAGACCAATCCAGCAGATTTATGTGAGGAGGAAGACTGAGGTGCAACAAGCGTGAGAGATATATAATGTCCCATGGAACATAAGTGCCTCTTGGTGTATCCATAACATCCAGTGTCTCCAAACATTGCAGCCCTCTCATACGGTTTGGAAGTTTTATGCAGACATCACAAACAATCTTCAGATATATAAGATGGAACAGTTCGGATATCCCAGTGAGATCTATGGTCAGGTCTTGGTCACCATTATAATGGCCGGAAAGTAAGGTTCAGAACCCGGACAAGCTTGAACTCTGCAATGCAAGGCATGCACTCTGATAATCCAAAAACTCCAAGTGAACGCACTTGTGACTTTCTGATGTTTGCCGGTATCTTGGCATATTTTGCATCACCAAGTTGGAGAGATAGTCGACGGACCTTATGAGAAAGTGCCAAAATCTTTCGATTGTGATCTACTACCACAACGAAATTCTCTTCTGCAGACTTGTGTGCAATAAGATCATGAACCATGGCCTGAACTGTGCAGGACACCACCTCATTGTTGAAGTTGATGGACACAGGTTGGATAAATCTTCTATCAACAAGTTCATCAAAATACATTCCGGCAACTCGTTCCATATTTTGACCTTCACTTGCAGCAAGAAACCCTTCAGCCACCCATTGCCTGACCAGGTCATGTTTGAAGATTACGGAGCAAGCACGTCTTGAGGTAATGAGGAAGGCTGTTGTAGCTGAGGTGCAATACTTGTCTCGTTCTTTCTGAAGCTGAATCTGATGACAAACAAGACACTAGCGAATCATGTATGTGTGTCACTAAATCCACTGATACAGAAGGCAGGTTTGCTAAAAGACTAGCAATGCTGATGGTGGCTAGCGGCAAACCACCACATATTTCTACAATTTGGCTTGAAACTTGTTTCAATTCTTCAGGACAGTTAATTTCAGAACAAAAAAGCCTGCCAAAGAATAGCTTCCTTGAGTGATCATCATCCAAAGGTTTCATCTCAAAAACTTGCTCTGGGTCATCGCAGCAACATGCTAATGCAACATCTTCGATCTGTGTAGTTGTTATTATTCTGCTTCCTTGACTACACTTGGGGAAAAGCTGATTAATAACATCCCATGCAGATGTATCCCATAAATCATCAACAATGATTAGGTACCTGCATGTCAAGAATTCACACATGTCACATTTATGCGTCAGGCTAACAGTAACAGCAGTTAGATATGCTAGGAAAGAATGAAATTTTGCTCCATACATGTCCAGGACTTATGGTATTAACCTGAAGTTAAATGTACGTTACTACCAGCATCAAGTTAGTGCTGACTTGAAGAGTAAAAATAATGTACTATAACGCTTACTATCAAGCTTTTTCAGCTCACTGTAAATCTTGTCGGAGATACATCTTTTCAGAAATTGACTATATATCATCATGCCTTTTTTTTGTGAAAAACAAAACAGCACCTGTAGCGATTCTGAACCATGTGGAAAATAAGCAGTACATACCATGCTATACAACTAGTACATACTATTTGCATGTGGAAAATAAGTACCTCTTGGCATGTAGATAATTCCTGATACTTTCAGCAGTAATGTGAAGTTCATCAGAAGTGTCTTCGCTTGCTTGGGGATGCTTTCGCTGGATTTGTGAGAGCATGTCGCGGAAAAGCCTTTTCATATCAGGCGTTTTGGACACCCGGATGAAAGCCCGCTAATGGAATTGCCTCCCCAATTTATTATACAACACTTTGGCAAGCATTGTTTTACCAAGACATCCAGATCCGTGAATAGACACCACCCTGAGCTGCCGATTCTCATCATTAGCCAGCTGGGAGTTGATAAACTTGCTCATCCGACCATCAATTACTAGTCCGGAACAAGTTTTCTCACAAGGCTGTGGCGGCATTGGCATCATAGGCCCAATGGCCGAAAATCTACTTGCCACCGAGGTGCTATAACAGTGGACCTGGTATCTGTCATACCGTCGAACCACCTCCTGGGCATAAATCCTGAATTCTGATACCTTTTCAACAATCTGCTGGTACCACTTGAGCCTCCTGGGAGCACAAATTACATCAACACGGATGGTTTTGGAGATTACATGTCCTGACACATCAAGAGCTGCATATTCAATCTGTTTCTGCCACTTGAGCCTCTTTGAAATCTTAACATGAGTCATCTTGTGGTCAGATTTGTAGCCAAGAGACTGATCAGGGGGCACAAAGTTGTCAATACAATCTAGGATGTCATAAGATAACTCCCGTGCCTTCTTTCATCCAGCACTTGGCTGCCATGGGAGGGTCCTCCACCTCTAACAGATCTTCAAGGTATGCGGCTATTTCTTCAAGATCATCTTGAGGAGTTGCGACCTATCATTGACCCCCTTGGTCAGCTTGCATCCATGAGGACCTAGCATCATGTCAAGCTTCTTAAGAAGGGGTCTCATGGCGCCAGAGAAACACTGAAACTGGTATCCACCTCTCTGCCTCTACCTCCCATTGAAACATCTGAAAAGAAACATAGACGAGGAAGAACGATTTAATTTATACAACGGGTGTTGGATGTAATACATAACTACCAGTAAGTGTCACACTCGCATCTATTTCTATTCACATAACTGACATTTAGAAAAAGCAAAATATATTGATTTTACGTTGTACTTCACTCATCATATCCACCAACGCATTTAAATTGCAGAGAAAACAAATTGCTTATAGACATTTGTGGACTTTATTAACTCAAAATGAAGCATACCAGATACAAACACAATGACCCCCCCCCCCCCCCCGGCGTTGTCTACATGAGTAGGATACACACAATAAACAGTAACATACATAAAAATCACACATGCAAAGAGAAAGTTCATAAAAGACTGAGGCTCTGCCTACTTTTATTCAACCAGTTGTGGTCATGTTTTATTTTTAGTTTTAGTTTTGTCTGGTACTCGATGACTTGAACTTGTTTTCAAATTTAATAAAATTATTTGTGTGCATGTTGTGATGCAGAGGCTAGGGTACTACACTCCCTGGTGTCTGAAGTTCTCCCCACTTTGCTATCTTTTGGGAACCTCATCTCCCACCACTTTAACCCAAATATACCAAAAAAGGCTTTGCCCTGCTTTATATATAAAGCAACGATCCACAAGCACCACGATACAAACTCACGCCACCACCGCAACACATACACCCAAGGCAAGATACAAAGGTGCCGAGCACCGCCACACCACCCGAATGACTACCAAGCAACTACATATGAGTGAGGACGAACCGCTTGGAGCCAACGGATACCTCCATTCCTCCGAGGAGAGGTGAGGCGGAAAATGATGGAGCAAGGACTCCAAGATGGTGCCTCCTAGAAGGGAACGACCACTGATAGCAGCCACCATCCGATCCCAAGGATCAGGTTTTCACCCAGAGCAACTCGAAGGAGTAAGGACACCGCGACGGAGCCTTCATGAAAGATACGATGTCCATGGAAGCCGCCGCCGTTGGCCAATAAAAGATTGGGCAAGTGATTTACCCTAGCACGCTCACCCCTCCGACGCATCCTAGCTCCGCCAACCACCAGCGACCACCCACCCACATGGCCATGGCCGCTCGCCCGCATCCGAGGCACAAGTTCCGGCCGTGAACACCGTGACTCCCGCCGCTAGGGCCATCGCCCTGCATGCAGACACTCCCAAGGCCGACCAAAGTGACCGGCTTTAGGCCAAAGGATGCACCCAATAGAAGAGACCGCGTCAGCCCACACACGGCCGGGGAATGGGGGAGGAGGGGGAACGGACACATCCGGGCCGACACACCCCCGTGCCAGTGAGGTGTGGCCCAAGCTCGTCGACGTATCCCATCCCTCCAGCCTGCCTCCCCACCGGACACCTCCTGTGTCGCCCCACCTCGACAGCGAAGGCAGCTCCACGCGAGGCCACCAACACACATCCGCTCACCGGCAAGGAGAGATCCCAAGGACCACCCCAATTGTGAAGGAAGCTCACCGAGGAGCCCATCTGCGATGCCTACCGTCGTCCTCCCGCTGTAGCTCCTGGATCCCGGCTGACCCCCCCCCCCCCCCGGCCAGCCGCTGCTGCATTGCACCACCACCCCCTGTGGCCATGGCAAGGGCAGAGGCTTGTAGCCTGCGCCGCCCTTGACCCGTGCCGCCAGGCCCAGGTCTGGCCTTGACCTACCATCCCTGGAGACCAAGGCGCCCCCGCCACCGCCGCATCGCCGTCGTCGACCAGCCCCGGAGGGATATCATGTTGCCCGGCCCGGCGCCCAGCGTGGCACCCAGGCTCGGGTGAGCCGCCTCGCGCCTCGCCACCCGCGTGAGGGGAAGAAGAGCAGCCCCGCCATCGGCGCGTGCCGGGCTTCGCCCAGTCAAGCCCCTTGCGGCGGCGAGGGAGGGGTGGAGGGAGGAGGAGTGCCCCGCCGACGGCTAGGGTTATCCTCCGTGCGCCCGTGGGGGGGGGCGTCGCGGGAGGAGGAGGGAGTCTATACTAGTCTAACGTAAGCATAGTAACACTTAAAATATACAATGGGCCGAGTTTGATAATAACTCCACCCGTGAGTTCTTCTCCACACACGGCATTGCTCTCCTCATGTCGTGCCTCTACACTAGCCCACAAAATGGCCACGTTGAACGTATCTTACAAACCCTAAATGACATTGTCCACAACCTTGAAATCCACGTCTCCATGCCATTTTCCTTCTGGGTGAAAGCATTGAACACCTAACAGACGTCCATGCCGTCCTCGGCACAACCTCACTCCATTCTACCCACTCTTCGGTGCTCACCGAGACTACACGAACATGCGCGTGTAAGGGTGCCTATGCTATCCTAACACCACGGCCACCACTGCTCACAAACTAGCTCCTCGCTCGAGGCCATGCATGTTTCTCGGCTACTCACCGGACCACAAAGGGTACCGTTGCTACAACCCATCGACCGGCAGAGTTCTCATCTCATGTCATGTAGTTTTCGACGAAAACTCCTTCCCTACCGCACCACTGAACCCACAACTCCTGTGTCGGCTGATGGTGATGAAATCTATCAATCACAGGGCCCTCGACGTCGTCAGACAACCCCTAGTACCTCACCAGTGCC
Source organism: Triticum aestivum (assembly GCF_018294505.1). Classification (NCBI taxonomy): domain Eukaryota; kingdom Viridiplantae; phylum Streptophyta; class Magnoliopsida; order Poales; family Poaceae; genus Triticum; species Triticum aestivum. Next base: position 750,772,619 of record NC_057803.1, read on the forward strand.
CACGGCCGCGGCCACCTCCACCGCGCCTTCGACGCCCTTGTGCCAATCATCACCAACACCCACCCCCATCCGATCACCAACTCCACCTCCCTCTCGGCGCACACCTCCGATCATCGAAACCCCATCGCCATCTACGTCACCTCCCCCTCCTGCCAAACCAACACAACCCCGAGGGCCTCTTGCACCCACGCAACGCATGGTCACCCGGCGGCATCAATGACATCTTCCAGCCAAATCCCAAGTACGGGCTCCAGGCTCACGTAATCACCGTCTTCCCCATTTCCAAATCGGTGCGCACGGCATTGCGCGATCCGTTTTGGCTAATAGTTATGCAGGAGGAGTACCGGGCATTGACGGCGAACAAACCTGGACGTTGGTGCCATGCCCACCTGGTGCCAACACTATCACTTGGAAGTGGTTGTTCCGGCACAAGCTCAAGGCTGATGGATCCCGGGAATGGTACAAAGCCAGGTGGGAGGTGCACGGCTTCTCGTAATGACCGGGTGTGAACTTCGATGAAACCTTCAGTCCTTTCGTCAAGTCTGCTATAGTTCATGCCGTACTCACCATTGCCACGTTGCTAGACTGCCGCGTCCATCAAATGGACGTGAACAATGCCTTTCTCCATGGGCAGCTAGCCGAGCGTGTCTACTGGTCAACAACCGGCCGACTTCATTGACCACGACAACCCCGACTACATCTGCCTCCTCGACAAGTAGCTGTACGGCCTCAAGCAGGCACCGCACGCCTGGTTTGACAGGTCCGCCACGTTCCTATGCACGGTCGGCTTTGCAGCGACACGCTCCGACCCGTCGTTGTTCGTGTACTACCACGATTGCGGCCTGGCGTACCTCCTACTATACGTCGACGACATCGTGCCCACCGCCTTGTCTAGCCATCTCCTCCAACACATCCAGCAGCGCCTCTTTGCCGATTTCTCGATGAAGGACCTTGGACCTCTACATTATTTCCTCGGCATCAGCGTCACATGCAGAAGATCTGGCTTCTCCGTGTCGCAGTACAAATACGCGGAGGAGCTCCTGGACCGTGCCAACATGACCGTGTGCAAGACCTCCCCGACGCTCGTGGACACACGTGCCAAGCTATATGCATCCGATGCCTCACCTGTTGCCGATTGTTTGGAGTACAGAAGCTTGGTCGGGGCACTCCAATATCTCACCATGACTCGCCCCGATCTCGCCTACGCCATCCGGCAAGCGTGCCTCTAGATGCACAACCCGCAGGACCAGCACTTGACGAGGACACATGTCCTTCATCTTCATCGCTCGCAAGCACTCGACCTCGTCGCCTATTCGGACGCCGACTGGGTCGGCTGCCGCGACACGCGCCGTTCCACCTCCGGCTACACCGGTCTTCCTCGGCGATGCCTTGATCTCTTGGTCCTCGAAGCGCCAAGCCACGGTGTCCAACGTCGCCAACATCGTCGCCGAGTGCTGCTGGCTCCGGCAGCTTCTGGGCGAGCTGCGTGTCGACGTCCCCAGGGCCACGGCGTGTATTGTGACAACATCTCCGGTGTCTACATGGCGGCCAACCCTGTCCATCACTGACGCACCAAGCACATCAAACTCGACATACATTTTATTTGGGAGAAGGTGGCGCTTGGTGAGCTCCATGTCCTACACGTCCCGATGTAACAGTTTGCTGACTGGATGACAAAGGGGTTACCTACAGTTGTGCATCCGGCCGCCGGACGCTCAAACGATGGCGGGATGTCGACGGATATCTGGTGGTTCACCCAGCCCACTCTCTACACGACCTAGTCTCCCCCCTCTCTGCGCACTAGGCGCACGATCTCCACCTCTGCACGACTGCGGAATGGCTGTACTATCAAACTGTATATATGCAGAGCTAACGCATCGGCAGTGCACTACGGTGCATTGCATTCTTCTTTCCTCCATCACAAAAACCTACTACCTTTCTACTTTCTTCTCCGAACCTACCATCCCACGACGTTTGATGTGAGCTAGGTGTGTGTACTTGCCGCGATCACCGCGTCATGCCATCCCATGACCAGATCAAGGCTGCGCCTATTCAGCTAAACTCACTAGCAGAAGAAGTCAGCTCGACCAAGTCATCATGTACAGGCACAAGCACATGCCGTTTATTTTGCTAACTTGTAAGAAAATAACAGCAGCAGGGTTTAGCGCATCAAGAAAAGAAAAGCAGCAGATGGATAAAAAAAAGGAGAGAAACGAAGTGTCACCTTGGGTTGGATAAAACAGGACAACCCTCTCCTGCTCATCCTCCTTCTCAAGAATGCCATGATCCATCATCTTGTTGCGGGAGTCGCTGCAGTCTTCACAGGGTTCGGAGCCGACCCTCTTACAGGCTTGGCAGACCAAGGCCGGGCTCGGCCTTGGGGCGGCGTCCAGGAGAGGCCGCAGCCTGCCGGCCCGGTGCAGCTGCCTAACATCCTCAGGGCCGCCGACGAGCCGGCCGCCCACGAGGAGCTGCGGGAGGGAGAAGGCGCAGCCCCGAGCCGCGAGCAACGACTTGAGCTCGCAGCGCTGCGCTTTGCTCCTGGACACGTCGCGCTCGTCCACGGCCAGGCCGTAGCCATGCAGCAGCGCGCGCAAGGCGTAGCGGCCGGCGGAGGTGCGCGCTCTGCGGCGCGACGCTGAAGCTGATGACGCCGTGTAGAGAACCACCTCCGGCTGCAGCTCCTCCTTGCCGCGCGGCCGGGACGACGAGCTGCCGCCATGGTCATACATGTCCGGTGGCCTCATCCGCAGATGAGTGTCGATGGCTAGAGTTCCGGCCAGACGAGACTAAGCGAAGTGGTGGCTTTGTTGTGTGTCTCTCACTCTTCTTCGTCTCCTTCTCGCATGCATCACACGCTATGCATCACGTGCTTGTGCCTTATCTTTATTACTGTACAAATTACGTCCTCAAACGCTATGCCTGTGGCCCTATGCGCGCTCCATTAAATTATCTTGTGTTTCTTTCCAAGCACTGGGATTAGACTCGATCAAATTATTTTGTGTTTCTTTCGAAGCACTGGGATTAGACTGGATAAGTTCTCACTGGATTCCTGATCCTACAAAGGGCCACCATTTTCCCTCTGAATTTACGTTTTTTGCATCCCGTGAGTTTTGTTCCATCACTCGAGTTCCGCCCAGACGTTTAGGGGGGAGGTAAAGTGTCCAGTTGTAGATGCTGTAAGAAAGGCCGCGACAAGACCATTCATGTTGTTTTTCACCCCTCCTAAGGTTGCCTCTTAGGGCATCTCCAGCCGCGCCCCCAACAGGCCCTCTCCAGGCGATTTCGCCGCGCCGGCGCCAACAAAAGTCCCCAGTCGCGCCCCCAGAAGCCCGTTTTTCGCCGGCTCGGGCCAAAACTGGTGTCGGCGGACCCAGGCCGAACCCGGCGCCCTGGGGGGCGCTTGGGGAGCCGGCGCAAGCGAAAAAGGCGCGTGGGCCCGCACTGGAGGCGACCCGAGGGCCTTTTCCCGCCGCTTTGCTGCCTCTTTTCTCACTTCTCTCCCGCTCGCTCGCCTTGCTCCCGCCATTCTCCCCCCCTTTCTCCCGCCAACCCCGCTCGCAGCCCGCCGCCATGCCGCCGAAGAAATACACCATGGCGCGCGCCGCGGCGACCGCGACGGGCGCCGCTACCCAATCGAAACAGAGGAAGCCGAGGGCGCCTCCAACGAAGCCGCCGGGCATGTCGAACGCCGAGTGAAGGGTGGAAGTACAGCGCCGAGAAGCGGTCACCGCCGACAGGCAGAACCGGGGGATAGCCAAGAAGGCCCGCGACAACGCGGCGCGCGCGGCGGTGTCCTCCTCTTCTGTCGAGGCTCCCGTCGTCAGCCACGCCCACCAGTACGCGCCCTGGGGACAGCAAGGCGCCGGATCTCCATGGGGTTCATCGTCGCCCGGCTACGCCGACGGCGACGCGCACAGCGGGTTCAACCAAACGTGACCTTCCCTCATGGTCACCCCGCTACGCGCACGCCATCGCTTGCCTTCGCCGGTGTGCAGTACCCAGCATACAACTACTCGCCGCCCCCCCGCCTACGCGACCACGCCAACGCCACATCTCTACCGCGGGCCGCTGCCCTTCTCGCACCTCGGCGACGCCGACGACACGGGAGCCGACATGGACGACATCATCGCGACCGGATCGGCCGTGGCCGCCTCGTCTCCCGGTTTCGCCACCCAGGATGAGGTAGTCGACCTCAGCGGCGACATGGAGGCCGAGCTCGGCTACGTCTACGGCGACGATGCGCAGGAGCCCGAGGAGGAGGACGAGGACGAGGAGGAGGAGGAGGAGGAGCCGGCTCCTGTTCTGACGAAGGGGCGCCAGAAAAAGAAGCGGGTGGCGAGGTCGGGCGAGCCGCGCATCAAATGGACGTCCAAGGAGGAGGAATGCCTCGCCGAAGCGTGGAAAGTCGTCTGCCTCGACCCGACCACCGGCGCGAACCAAAGCTTGGAGACGTACTGGGACCGCATCAAGGCCGAGTTCGACGAGGGGAAGCTCGTCGACCCCTACTTCAAAGGCGTGTACATGCAGCGCGGGGCCAAGGCGATGGCGAACCATTGGGGGCGTATCCAGTTGGCGTGCAACAAATGGCACGGAATCGTCGAGGAGGTCGTGGCTCGCCCGGAGAGCGGCGCCAGCGTTGAAGATCAGGTACGCACGCCGTTCGCCCGCACATGTTCATCCCCTGCGCCCGCGGTTCGCCAACTGTTCGTCCGTCCGCGCAGCTGCTGCGCATGTTCGCCATGTTCCGGGGTGACAACCAAGACGCCGACTTCAAGCACCTCCACGTCTACAAGCGCATTGACAAGTGTGAGAAGTGGGCGGAAGTCCGACGTGCCCTCGACAAGGCCAAGGAGACGTACAAGCCGGACGCGCCGACTCCGGGCGCGTCGGAAGGGCGGCCGGACGACCACAAATTGGCCAAGAAGGGGAAGAATGCCGACGCGGCAACCGCGCGAGTGCAGGAGTCCATCGAGCACTGCCTCGCCGACGTCCAGGCCCGGGCCGTCCTACGCGAAGAGAAGACCGAGTCGCGGTGGTCGGCGCTAATGAAGAACAACGCCATCAAGCTCGACCTGCTCCGGACGAACGTCGCCGCGAAGAAGAGGAACACCGACATGGCTTTTCTGATGGGTGCGGCGGACTTGCTTCAGAGCAACGACGAGAAGCTCAAGGCGTGGTACCTGGTTCAGCGCGGCCTCATCCTGAACGAGCTGCCGATGGCAACGCCCACGACGCCGACGACGCCCACGGCCGCACGGACGCCAAGCCCGAGCGAAGCCTCTACGTCGCCGCCTAGCAGTGTCGAAGCCGCGCCGGCGCAGCCCAACACCGAAGCAGCTCCGACACCGCCGAGCTCGCGCACGCCGACTCGGCCAACACCTGGGACCAACCCCGCCGAGTGATCGCCGAGGCGGCGGCGCTCTATTTGAGTTTGAATTAACCGCGTTCTGGGGCCGGCGCGTGGGTGCGTGACTGGGAGCTAGCTCGCCCCCAGGGGCCGAGCTAGCGCCGGCACGCCCCCAGTATGCCGAATTTAGACGCCCTGGGGGGCCGAACGGCTGGAGATGCCCTTAGACTAGGCCTGCTAAAGTCGCAAATGCTTTGACTGCATTTTATTGATCTTCTTCAATCGACATTGTCCCGTGTGTGGATGGTTACGAACTTACCATTTGTTACTTTCAAGCGTTCGTTTCAGGTTTTCCATTGTTTAAAAATATTTTTCAAATTAAAGAAAAAAGTACTGCAAGACACCAAGTATAATATAAGCATTCACACCTCACATATTTTACCTTTTGCTCCTCCTGCTATTTGAGCTAGGAGCCTAGGAGTGGCGCAAGCACCTGTAAGCCCTCGGAAGTGTCTGGTTGCTGCAGAGCTTGCCGGCCGCTCTCATCTACCCTTCGTTCTCATCCTCCATCATTCATCGGATTGGCGCTTGATTTTTATTTTATCGAATGCGAAGATTGAAAAATTGTGAAAATGTTGTGTCGGTAATACCTCCGTTGTGATTTATTAGTCCCCTCGTATTTAGGTTCATATTTTCACCACGATTTGAACTAATAAAACATAAGTTATACATAGTAAAATTAATATTATCAGAAACTATGTTCGAATACGAATCCAACGATATAAGAGCAACTCCAACGGGCCGACCCAAACGGACGGCGCTTTTGTCCCTTTTTTGTTCGTTTGGGTCGGCCGCCTGCCCAGTGTCTGCTCTATTTTAAATTTGGGACGGCAGTGCGCCCAACGCGCCGACCCATTTCATGCCGCACTCAGTTTTTTTAAAAAGGCCCGCGGCCATAGATCATGCCAGCGGCCATGTCTCATGCCGACACCATGCCAGCGCCGGCATACAATGCCGGCTTCAAAAAATATCACCACACAGTTCATGCCGGTGCACTCGCCAGCGGCCTGCACACATGCCAGCACACAAAAAAGGGGTGGGACTTCAGTGCGCACCACCCTCGAAGACCATGTTCTGCATGTAGTCCTCGTCGCCGGCGGCCGGCATTCCGTCGAACAGGTTGCGTGCGCCCGGCAGCACGTCGGCTGGCATCTGCCGCGCGCGTTTCCTCATGCCTTCGAATGACGAGCCACCGGCCACCGGTGTGGCGTTGAGGTCGATGGGCGCGGGCGCGGGCGTGGAAGGCGCGACCACGCTCACCTCGGGCAAGCAATCCCCGGAGAGGCGGGAGGCATGCGGGTAGATGTGGAAGCTGGGCATCAGGGTGCAAGCCGACGCGCTGGGCGAGTCGGGCAGCACCATCCAAGGGAACGCGGATGAGCCGGTGTTTGCCTCGGCCACGGCGGCGTTGACGAGGCCATGCTGGCTATGGTTTAACCCTAGCATATAGAGCACCTCCCTCGTTGTCGCCGCGACGTGGGCGTTGGTGACCTCCTGCTGCGCGGCAGCGGCGACGGCGGCCGCCGCGATGGCTTCATCCCTCGCATCCGCCTCATGCCTCCGGTCCTTCCTCTTGACCGACTCCCTTGCCCGCTATTCGGGTGTCAACGCCTTCTTCGGCTTGGGCACGGCGGTCTTGCGGGGGACGCGAGGCTTGCCTTTGCCGAAGGGGGCAGTCGGCATGCCGGACGAAGCGAGGGAGGTGAGGCCGGCGGCAGCCTCAAGGTCGTCGTCCATGGCGGGGGTGGGCCGTAAGCGCGCACGGGCGGGATTCTTTTTGGGGGAAATGGAGGGAAATGGTGGAGGCTGCCACCGACCAGCGGGCCAGGGGAAGGAGAAGGCGCGCACGCGCGTCCGTCTCCTATCCGCACCGACGCAAATCCGTCTCAAAAATGGGCCGGGAATGGGTCAGCAGGCGGACGCCAAGCAGACGCGCGTCCGTTTGGGTCGGCGCATGGGGCCGATTTTTGTGTCTGCGCCGACCCAAACGGACGCCAACGGACGAAATGGATCGCCCCGTGGAGTTGCTCTAACATTTTGGGACATGCTCTAAAATTTTGTAAGTTAAATCTATGGTCATAAATTGATACAAATTACGAAGGAGGCCAATAAACCAGAAAGAAGGTAGCAGGTGTACATGTACCGTGAAAGACTTGTGAATTCATTAGTCCATTCAAGAGACATTGTGTTTCCATTCAATGCAAAGTGAAGTAAACTAAATGCACCGCCAGCTGCTTGGATCAATTAGCTGACGAGGCGTGAAAGATCCACGAGTTAATTAGTACATCTAATGCATCAGTCTATCTTGAATTGGCAATCTGACACATTGTGCATATCGATACGGTGCCAAACTCTGCTTACCAGCTTAAACTAATACAGTGTCAGCTACTTTGGATCGACGAGCTAGGTGGAACAAACGGGAGCTAAGTTTAACCATCAAGTGAAATGGCGGCTTGTGGGGCACTATAGTTTGTATTTTGCCAGAATCAATGCAATTTCTCTCTACGTAACCGTGAACTACGGAGGCAACTTGTGAAGTTTCATGGAGATTTAGGAAACTTGCACTGCTTTGAAGTAGGTTAGTGCACCTCGACGTAGGCTAACACCAACATGTTAAAGAGGACTCCGTAGGGCAAGGTGGGGCAACCGCCCTACCTTGATTCTTTTGCAAAAATATATCACACAAGTATGCATCATTGCATCGCTACTTTTGAAATTCCAGAACATTGCGGGATTTCAACTTTCTAAAAGCTCAACGCTAACATTGCGTGTTTTGAGCCAATACAAAGTAGAGTTAAACTAGTCCGCCACTAGCTGCTTGGATTGATGAGCTGACAAGCTATGCGTGAAAGATTCGTGAGTTGATTAGTCCAACTAATGTAACACTGGCTGCCTTGAATTGGTCAGCGCTAAACTAAATATAGTGCTTGGATCGACAAACTTTTTTGGGGGCATCGCATGGATCGACGAGCTAGGGCGGCGGGGAGGGGGGGGGGGGGGGGGGACGACGGGACCTAGCTTTGACAACTCGCAGAGCAGGTGGCAAGATACCAGAGCGACACAATCCAAAAGGTTGTAAAAATGTAGTTTGGTAGGTATAGTGTGGATGACTTGTGAGTTCTCTAGTCCATTCAACATTGATACATAGTGTTTCGACTCAATGCAAAGTTGAATTACACCCATGAACCACTAGTTGTAAGCCCTCGGAAGTGGTTGGTTGCTGTTGAGCTTGCTGGCCGCTGTCATTCTCCCCTTCATTCTCATCCTCCATCACTCATTGCATTGGCGCTTGATTTTCATTTAAACGGATGCGAAGAAAGACTCATGATTCATTAGTCCATTTAATGTGAACACACCGTGTATTTGAATTCAATGCACAGTTGAAGTAAACTAAATGCACCCCCAACTGTTCGGATCGATGAGCTGACAAGGCATGAATGATCCATGAGTTGATTAGACCATCTCATGTAGTAACACTCTCTATCTTGCACTGGCAGTCTGACACATAGCTCATATTGATACGGTGCAAAACTCTTCTTACCATCTTAAACTAATACATTGTCAGCTGCTTGGATCAACGAGCTAGGCGGAGAAAACAGGAGCTAAGTGCAGGCTGCTGCTGCCCGCCGGTGATCCCCTCCTCATCCTTGCTTACGGCTAAAGAAACCGTGGTCGCGGAAGCCTCGCGCGAGATTGAGGGGGAGAGAAGGGAGAGTGGTGGGTCAGGAGAGGTCCCAGTTCCTTCTTTTTTCTGTTCGATTGATTCCTCAAAAAGAATCAATCAATCGAACAGAAAAAAAAGGAGCAACCGAGCCGTTGTCTGGGCCGACGGCCCATCGTTGCGTGTAGCAATTTAAGTTCTTTCCGGCCTCCCACCTTGTGGAGTACGGTTTTTTTTCTGAAAGATAACATGTCTACATCACCACGTTTGTTCTTCTAATTTTTTTAGAAAAGGAGGATGATCCCCGGACTCTGCATCTGGGCGATGCATACGGCCACTTTATTAATTATTCTCACAAAACCTTACAAAATCAATATAACAATAAGACTAAAGCCACCGTCTAAGCAACAAACTATCGCTACACCTATCCAGTTGATGAAGGGCGCAGATAGCCTGGGCCTAATACCAAACAGACATCGCAGCCAAGACTAACATCTAAGAGTTGAGGCCCCAACCTAGCCACTTGCCGGGTCTGGGGCACACACTGGTCTCGCGTGCTCTCAGAAGCCGCCGCACTACTAGGAGAACGGCTATAGATAAAATGGACACTAATGGCGCACCACATGTGTGGTGCGCCATTAGTATATACAATGGCGCACCTGGTGCGCCATTAGTAATATATTACTAAACCTGGTGTGTGGTGCGCCATTAGTAGTTTTGAAAAAAATAAAAAATAAAAATTGTTACTAATGGCGCACCGTGGGATAGTGCGCCATTACTAGTTGATATAGTAATGGCGCACCACACCCACCGTGCGCCACTACTAGTTTTGAAAAAAAAATAAAAAAAAATTGTTAGTAATAGGGCACCTGTGGACAGTGCGCCATTACTAGTTTTACCATTACTAATTTTTTTTTTAAAATGATTTTTAAAAAAAAACTTAATAATGGCGCACCAGTGCATAGTGCGCCATTACCATTACTAAGTTTTTTTCAAAAAAAAAATCAATTTTTTTTCAAAACTAGTAATGGCGCACCGTGGGTGTGGTGCGCCATTACTAGTTTTCGCCATTACCACACCCACGATGCGCCATTACTAACTTGGCCCAAAAGTTTCACAGAATGCACCCCCCCAAAGACCGCCTTTTCAGTTTAAAAAAAATAAAAGAAAATGATGGAAATGTCAAAAAAATAAAAGAAAAGAAGTTTCCCATGTGATATGTGGTCTAGTTGTTGGGAAAATTTACAAATATGAATTTCGACTTTATTTGCAAAATCTCTCTGAAAATTTGTAAAATGGGCATAACTTTTGCATACGAACTCGGATTAAAAAGTTTTTTATATGAAAAATCATCTACTCGAAAAGTTACATTCGAATTTAACCGGGGGAACCCCATTAAACATTTTCAAAATCCCCAAAAACTTAAATGAAAAAAGTTACGGGGCTTTCAAGATCTAGAGGCAAAAAAATTCAAAAAATTTCAAACTTACTAGTGGCGCACCGTTTGCTAGGTGCGCCACTAGTAACAGAAAAAAATGGTTTCGACAAAAAAATTTCGAATTTTTTTTCAAAATATGATACTTATTATGACCGGGAAGTTTGAAATATTTTTTCAAAATTTCATCATACTTATGAACATGAACAAAGTCCTAGACATCAAGAAGGTTTAATACGATTGATATGATAGATATATCAACAAGTGCCTGTGAAGTGAGCTGGTGCTGGGTTTGGATAGAACTGTGAAGTTAAGCGTGGTCGGGCTGGAGTAGTGTAAGAATGGGTGACCTTCCTGAAAGTTTGACCACAGAGTGTGATTTGACTTGAGATTAAGCATATTGACCCGAGATTAAGCCATAGTGACCTGAGATTAAGGAAAAACAAAAAAATTGAAAAAAAAATTAAAAAAAACTTCTAAATTTTTTTTTGAAAAAAATTGTTACTAATGACGCACTTTTATGTGGTGTGTCATTAGTATCTGGTATACTAATGGAGCACCGTGGGCTATACTAATGGCGCACCATTAGAGAAAAAAATCTAATGGCGTGGTGCTAGTGGCGCACCTGTAGTGCGCCATTAGTAGCGAAAACAGGTGTGTCACTAGCAACCCTTTTTCTAGTAGTGCCGCCGCCAATTGCCACCGCTCCATCTTCAGAACTGTACTGATGCATCAACCTTGCTCGGTCCAGCTAACGTCGATGCCACCACGGCGCCCAACGACACCTCCTCCCTGCGCGCAAACAACTGAACACGTCGCGGTCGCCACTGATACACCTCAGCGCCGTGTTGCCAAGTACCACCAGCCGACACAGCTTGAAGCCCTTGGAGGATCTGTCGTGCGTAGCACCTGCCGACCAGGCATGACCAAGCGTAAAACCTGTCGGTCAGGCATGAATTGACATCTCCACCGAAACTCCGTGCAAGACGAAGCCCCTCCACATCCTGCCTTTGACTTCCAGCGCTGCTCCACAAAACGATGCTCCCAAGAGAGAAACGAAACTGCAGTGCCGCCATCGTCCGGTCTGGAACACCAGATCCTAGGGTTTCCCCCGGAGCAATACGAGTGGGTCGACGGTAGTCACATGACGATGCCTTCATCAAGGTAACGACGTGGAACTCCGCCATCGCCCGCCATCGGCTCGGTTTTCACCGGCAACTACGTCTACACGACTCGCAGATGGTGCCAGATAACGGATCCCGAGATCCGAACACCCATCCTCAGGCCGACCACCTCTGACAGAAGAGATGACCACTATCGCCGGCTGCACCGGTCAGAACAGATCTGATCGGAGGTGCCGCCGACGAAACCACGAGGCCCTCCACGCCGCCATCGCAGCCAAGCCGGCCGCCGCCACCGGCTTCGCTATTCACTTAATTTATTTTCCATAATAAGTTGCAGGCAAGTGTGATAATATTCAGTCTTAACTGCCCTTCACATCCACAAAAAGGCACTTGAATTTCTGCATCAGGGTGGTGCTACCCAGTCTGTGATCTCATGGTAAGTTAGTACAACAATGTGCATCATTCTAGATGCATCTGGTTTTAATGTTTCAAAAATAGAAGGGAGAGTTTTGAATCGCTTTTTCGCAGATTGTTCACCTTTTGCACATTGTCTACATTTGTCACATTGCTTAGGTTTTCGGTTTGCGAGCGACAGCCAACAGTTAGTTTAGGTTCACACTAGTGCGAGAGAGGGGGTACGAACCAACGCCTCAAGAAGTACTACATTATGTATGATGAGACATGTCATGTAACTTGTATAGCTATATTGTGATTATGATGTGACAGGCATGATTTGTGTTGGATGATATAATGAGACTATTATGTGTATGATATTATGAGCATATTGCATGTTTATAATATGATTAGAATATTGTATATAACCTGTACAAAAACATCGCAAATACGCAGCAAAAAAAAAAGATATATATGAGAAAATATAGTAGTAGCGCTCTTTAGCGCTCTTTAGCGCTGGACAGGAAAACACTACTACTAAAGCACTTAGCAGTAGCGCTGGTTTGGAAAGCGCTACTGCTAAGTAGGTATAGCAGTAGTGCTGCGCTATTGATACACCAAATACTCACGCTACTGCTAGGCTTTTCCCTAATTGTGTCTCATAGTCGAAGGAATATGTATTTGATATGAAGAAAGCAATAGCAATAAAACTGAACGGTCATTATGCTAAGCTAACGGATGGGTTTTGTCCATCACATTATTCTCCTAATAATGTGATCCTGTTATCAAATGATAACTCATGTCCATGGTTACGAAACCTTAACCATCTTTGATCAACGAGCTAGTCTAATAGAGGCTTACTAGGAACACGGTATTTGTTTATGTATTCACACATGTATTTAAGTTTCCAATCAATACAATTCTAGCATGAATAATAAACCTTTATCAAAAGAAATATAAAATAACAACTTTATTATTGCCTCTAGGACATATTTCCTTCACTTATATGTCCCTATGACAGTTTTGCAATTCCCCTGACTAATATTCTGTCCAGCTCTGTTGGAATTAACCACGGTCTGTGTCTGGATTGGACAGGAAGCTAGCTGGAGTACTATGTCCCCTTGTAATCAAATGCTGGTTCAGATAAATAAGATCACTGGAGCAACATGCCTTTGTGTGTTTTCAGGTGAGTGTCTCTGCGTTCCGCCGCTGGATTCGTACTTGAGCTCAAGAAAATCCATCCACTTGCCTGCCTGCTTCAAAGCCAACTTCTACATGAATTGCGTTGCATACCAAAAGCATCGTGCCCGTGGTTGCAGCTCGCTGTGGTGAAGGGCGACCGCGTTGGCCAGCGTGGTGTCATGTTTTTTTTTTTTAAATGAGACCACGCTGGCTCGGCTTCTTGTAGTTCATTGGAGACCTCCTCGATTGCTTTTGGGTCGCGACCATTATGTCGTCCGTCTCCGTACTCTGACCGTGTGCCTCTCTATATGACCAGCATAGACATCTGTACTAAACTTAATGCTGTCTGTACTGAAAGTTCAACACTGACATTGAATTCTTGGCCTGCTTTTATTGTCTGTGCTAAATGTTGGATGTTACATGATGCAAGTCTTGGAGTGAATCTCACACAAAAATTTAGAGCCTATTGAATTACGCAATGTCCCTGATGAACGTTTGCTGTGCATTAGATCAAGGTTTCAGAATCTTTCTGCAGGGTATATCAGGTGCCATCGAAATTGTGCCTTGCATTGCTCCCTTCCCAGTCACCATATCTGGGATTGGAGAAACAAGATTAGCTTTCACTTTTGCTGATAAGCCAACCTGAATGTGATGGTTTCCAAATGATTGTTCTTCGGAATCTGAACAATCTTCAACAGGAAAGACTACAAGACTGAACTTGTTGTTGGGAAGTGACTTAACTTACAATTCATCGTCTGAATAAAACCTACTAGAGTAAGTTCAAGTAACGGATCTGCCGAAATGACAGGAAGCTAGCATCATGAAGAAGAATATATGAGTTCTACTATGATGGCATCACCTCAAAATTATCCGCTCAACCTCTTCGGTTCCATCGCAAATGTCCAAAGGCTCAACAAGACAGCCGAGCTGTCGAAGCTACAGCTAGTTAAAACACCAACCTGAGCAAGATTAACCCAGTCAAGGCACCAACAGCCCCCGTCGACTTCTTTGGCGAAAGACAACGATTGCCACCAGCAATGACAACCTCGCACGCAGATGCTGTTTGTTTCGTAGGCCTCGTTTCTGCAAACCAGTCCAGAAGAGAACCAAGGTAGCAATTGAAAAACCATATTATCCTCATTTATCTAAAAGAATATCACTGCCTAACTCCACCCCAGTTCTACTAGCCACATCCCTGGGAGAAGCATTGGAAGAATATAAGATAATTGGAGTCTGTAAATTACCTTGGTGCAGTCTTCCATCTGCTGACCCTCTAAACCTGCCATTCCTTCCATCTCCTCTTTAAAACCTCCCTTGTTCATCTTATATACCACGTGAGCGCTCAGACCATGTTTCTTAGCAAAATATTTTGCATCCTTGGTGTTAGCAAACTATTTTCCTTGTTCATCATCATGTTGACCACCATCAACTTGTACTGCACAATGAAAATTGTCACATGCATGCGTGAAGAGGGAGTATATATAACTCAACACCAATATTGGATCAAAGTACTAGCAATTAAGCAACAGAAGATGCATATCACTTTATTACCAGACTCACGAGTAGAAATTGCATTGGGAAATGGCAAAAACCAGCTGCATACTCTAGTTCTGCAAATGCTGCAGGTAATGGGTAGAATCAAGCATAAGAAGATAAGATGGTCACACAATTTCATAATAAACAGAGTTTGGCCCCTCCTCCTTTTTCCGGGCTTGGGACCGGCTATGCAACATGAAGCGTACCATCATCTTTGCATAGGCGGAGTTACACCCCCACTCCACACACACCCATATATACATCGAACCCCACTAAACCAAAAACCAAAACCCAAAGAACAAGACACACAAACACGCATAAGCCTGATCTCCAAAACCAAGACCCAAGATACAAACCCAAACGACACACACCAAAAAAATAGTAATGAAACCCGAAGACCCTCTGTTAATTTATTTTTTCCCGAGTGAACATGAAAGCATACTCGACCCTAAAAAAAGTGTGATTTTCATTCTCCATTACTACAAAAGGCAGAGAAACATTTTGCGATTTTCAAGCACTTTTTTTTGTAATTTTTTCATCTGCTAACAAAAGAAAAGATAGCAAACAAACAGGCATTTTTTTGTAATTTTCCATTTGCTAAAATAAAGAAAACATAATAAAAAAACATTTCTTTTTGTTTTTTGCGGTATCATTTTCCATTTCATGAAAAGATAGTAAGATAATTCGATTTTTTTTGTGTTTTTTTCTTTGCTTCGGACGACAATAAATAGAGCAAACAAACGGAAGCCTCCCGATATCTTTTCTTTCTCCGGGGTGATTTGTGAACACCACTGCCAGCCTGCATATATGGAGTAACTCTCAGTATATGCATCGTGCATGCAGATTGGTAATCGACTTTTTTACGGTTGACTGGCAACTGCTGTTATTTATCCTAGAAAGAAAAGAAAGATAAGGTGTACATAAATACATATAGATAGGGAGGGTACGTACCTCTTGATTCCCGCAGGTGAAGATGCACGGCAAGCTTAGCCCTATCAGTTTGTCAATCTGGAAAAAAAGAAGAAGGAAAAAGAAGATCTGTGAGATACGTGGCTAGCTGCCCGTGGAGATCAGCACTAACGAATAAATAAATATACACTTGGTTACCTCTAAGTCCAGTCCTTTATATCCCTTGTGCTGATATAAGGAATGACACGGCTGGGCAGCGTATCAATTGCACGCTCTACCATTTCCTCTGCCTTCTCGTGGTACGCAGGAGGGGCATATAAGATGACTCTGACTACCTTAAGCAAAGGGAGGTTCCCTAGGCTACCAAAGTCAAAGTCAAAGCTAATGCCATCATCATTGGACTGCGCTACAACGGTGAACTTGAGAAATTCAAGGACCGGCATATCCCCCTCTTGAAACGAGCCAACCGTTGCATCTGTCTTGAAGACCCTCAGCTTGGGGAACGCATCTGCACCGCCCATGGTGTGGTGGTGGAGTGGTGACCACGTTTCCAGCTGGAGGGAAACAAGCTCGCGGAAACTGCCAAAGATCTCCAGTTCTGGACTTAATACATACAGTTCTAAATGGGACAGGTTCGGAAGAAGCCTGGGATTGATCCTTGCCACCGGTCCAAGTTTTTTGTAGGCCATGCGTAGAACACGGAGTTGTGAAGAGAAGGCATACTGTTCCGAGGGGTTCTCTTCATGACTGGAGTCTCTCCACCCACAAACTGAATGAATGTCTATGACTTGGATCTTGCTCAGTTTGGCTAGAGACTCAGCCCAACTATTCATTCTGCTATCACCATTTACATATAATGTATAACGAATGTGGAGCTTCCTCAACTCTGTCAACTTGCCCAGCTCTGTCACAAAGTTGGAGTCGTTACCAACTTCTCCTATGCATAGCTCTTGCAGAGAAGTCAAATTCCCGATCCAGCAAGGCACTTCAATGTCTGTTTCACAGATGTTCAAGCACTTCAGTTGACTTAGTCGGCCAATACTCTCTGGAAGTTCACTTATGCTATTTTTACCCAAGTCCAATACCAGCAAGAACTTTAGATGTCCTATTTCCTTTGGGAGCTCACTGATACCAATGCTCCCTAGTTTGAGGTTCCTCAAGTGAACTAACTTTCCAACATGCTCAAGATGATTAGGACTGTCCCAACCAGAGGGACCTTCCAAAGCTAGGACGCGCAAAACTTCAAAGCTTGAAAGTGATGGCAACATGTCAGCAATGCACATGGCATTAAGTGACCTTGCTTGTGATGTGGATGTGCTAGCCAGGGGTTGGACTCTATGATGAACAACTAGCCTACGAGCATTGCAATGTGAAGTTACATATTGCTCATCGCTGTCCAATACAGTAACAAACTTTTCTTCCTTTGACAATAGGCATATCACACTAGTGCAGAACCGGGCATTAGCACCGGTTCGTAAGGCCCTTTAGTGCCGGTTACATAACCGGCACTAAATTGTGGTCACTAAAGCCCCCCCCCCCCTTTAGTACCGGTTCAGCATGAACCGGTGCTAAAGGGCAACCACGTGGCACGAGCCAGCTCTGGGGGCCTGGAGCCCTTTAGTACCGGTTGGTAAGACCAACCGGTACTATAAGGTTTCGGGGGTTTTTAGTTTTATGATTTCTTTTTCATTTAATTTTGTGTTTCCATTTTAATTCTTTTTCGTTTGCTGGTATTTTACGATACTACACATTGTACACGTTATATATATATATATATATATATATATATATATATATATATATATATATATATATATATATATATATATATATATAGAATTTCTAGTAGAACCAATCATGCATATATCATCAATGTCTCACAAACCACCATATTAATTAATTCACACATACACACATGTATAGCTATATACAATTTCTCCTACATATGAATGTTGCCTTCGGAGCCAGTGGCATTAGCCTAATTGGTGCCTTCGGAGCACGATGACAATTGGAAGTGGTTTTCATGGGGGCGGTAGCGGGTAATAGAATTCTCCCTTCGGATTTATGACCTGGTCGAGCAAAAATCCCGCTATTTCCTCTTGAAGTGCTTGTATGCGCTCCGTTTCTATGAGCTTCTCCCGCACCTCTTTGAACTGTTAAGAAGGAGATCAATATGCATGTGTATTAGTTGTGTGACTAGATATCGATAATGGTGTAAAAATTGTGAATAGTGTTCTGACAAGCGTATCCATTCCTGTCTTTGAGATCTGCTCCTTTCGGATGCCATCATGCGAATGTTCTCGCAAACGCAGAATGCACAATGATCAGTCCCCTGCGCCTCCTTCAGGGCCTTTATGAGAATGGAATTTGATTAGATAATAATTAATCAAGCATGATAATTAAAGAGATGGCAGCTAGCTAGCTAGCTAGTACTACTTAATTACTTACCTTGGGTCGAAACCATTTAAGCTTTTTTTTCCATTCGCCGGACGTGACGCTGATAAACCTTGCCCAAGACCTGCCCGCCGACAAAGAAAATGAATAAAGGGGTTATTAAATAGTTCATATCATGAAATGACGAACTAAATAGGCCGAGATATATAATTAATAATGATTGAAATTACATGTTGACTATCCCATACAAGATGTTATAGTTAGTTTTTTCTGAGATTAGTGAGTCCAGTACTTCAACTGTTCCGGCGTCAACTTTAATGATACACAATACCCAGTGAAATCTGCATGCACACACATTTGCATGTCTTAATTAAGCGGACATATGTAAGCAAAAACATGTAGCTAGCTAGTAGGCAAAAACAGAGAATTTGTAGTACAAGACATTGTGACTCACTGGAAGTTGTAAGGAAGTAGTATATCTTCATTGTATTTGAGGCGCTTCAAGAACTCTAGCATGCTGTCCTC